>NC_045984.1:28038113-28263629 GCF_010909765.2 Amblyraja radiata | reverse complement strand
AGATGATGCTTACAATTTCATTACCTCTATCATCCTTATGCTGTTTGACGCTGTCCTCTATGGCGTTGCCACCTGGTACATCGAAGCCGTGTTTCCAGGTAAATCATCATTTCATCAAGTTTATTATGTCCACAGTGCAATGCAAATAATCCCTTGACTCAGTCTGAAGAAGGGTCTCAATAGACAATAGGTGCAGGAGTAGGCCATTCGGCCCTTCGAGCCAGCACCGCCATTCAATGTGATCATGGCTGATCATCTCGACCCATGTCTCGACTCGAAAACGTCATCTGTTCCTTCTATCCTGAGATGCTGCCTGTCCCGCTGAGTTATTCCAGCATTCTGTGTCTGTCTTAATAATAATAATAATAATAATCTTTTATTGTCATTGCACATGGGTGCAACGAGGTTTGGTTTGCAGCTTCCATCCGATGTCAGAACTTAATTAACTAAAAATTTAGATACCCAGAGAAACATGATTAAAAAAAACAAAACAGTAAAACAGTATAAAGTGCAAATGTGTCTGTGCCGGGTCGATGTGCGACGTGACCATCCGTGGGAGACAGTTCATGGTGGTGGGGGGGGGGGGGCACTCAGCAGGGCCAGTTCAGAGCAGCTATAGCTCTGGGGATGAAGCTATCTAGCGGAGGTCTTTTGTTCAAACCAGCGTCTGTAATTCCTTCCTACACATCCTTTGACTGAAGTGAGGTTAGATAAACTAATTATATATTTATAAACAGATTCCATTATTAATGTCCTGAAAATAAAAATAAAACATTCTCTTTGTTCAGTTCAAGAAGCATTCTGTGGCACTCAGCATTGAGCTCAGCAGATCAGGGTCTCCCAAGTTCAGTTGCTGCAGAATTGAGTAGCTGGAGCATCACATTCTGGAGACATTGCTGTAGTTTCTAGTCCCTGGAATACCACAGGCTAGAAGCAATGACAAATCATTCAGGATTCGAGCTACACGTTGAGTATTGTTGGGAGATACAATACAATACCTACAATACAATACCTTTTATTGTCATTTGAACCTCACATGAGGTTCAAACGAAATTTGGTTTCTGCAGCCATACAAAAAAAGAACCAAGACACACACCAACACAATTCAATTCACATAAACATCCATCACAGTGAGTCTCCTCCTCACTGTGATGGAAGGCAAAACTTAAACATATCTCTCCCCTGCACTCCCCTCTCCCCCCCATGTCAGAGTCAAAGACAGAGTCAAAGCCCCCGGCGGGCGATGTTAAATGTCCCGCAGCCATTAAAGCCACGCCGGGTGATGCAAGGCCACGCACCGGGTCTTGGTGTTGGAGCCCCGGCGGGCGCTCACAAAGTCCCGCGGTCATTCCAAGCCGCGCGGGGCGGTGATGTAGGTAATCTTCAACCCCGCAACTCGGGCGGGAGAAGTCGCCGTTGCGGAAGCCCCGAAAAGCGGTCTCCCACCAGATGCATGCTGGGTGAGGGTTTAATTTGGAGATAAAGCACAGAAACAGGCTCCGAGGCTGGCCGAGTCCCCACAGACCAGCGATCCCCCGCACACTAACACTATAATACACTAGGGACAATGTACACAATTGACCGACAAACCTGCACGTCTTTGGAGTGTGGGAGGAAACCGACGAAAACCCACGCGGTCACGGGGAGAACATGCAAACTCCGTACAGACAGCACCCATAGTCAGGATCGAACCCGGGTCTCCAGCGCTGTAAGGCAGCAACTCTAAGTACAAGAGTTATGCGAGTTGTGTTAATTAAGAGTTACTAATGTGTGATGGCAGGTTCTGGTAACATTATTGATGTTGTTTGCAGGACAATACGGAGTCCCCAAACCCTGGTATTTCCCCATCCTGCGCAGTTACTGGTGTGGAGAGCTCTACTCCGATGAGATTCCATCGCAACATACTGATAATGGAAACACCAAAAAAGGTGGAAGCTTCAGAACGAATTTGGTTCAGATCTAGCACTCCCGATTTGTTAAGCTTTTGTGTATTTTGATGAGTATGAAAATCAAATATTCCTTTCTGGTTATTTTGACACGTGTACTGTTTATATTCAGGACAATAATGCAACCGATGTTTAAATCTGTCTTTCAAACGCTACTGGAGGATTTGTTCCAGATGAAACATTTGGAAACTTGCTACCAATGTCTTGCTTGTTTGATTGTTACCAAAGATCCTATAGCGGAGCAAGATAGACCACTCCTGCTGAATGCAATGGGCTGACGTGTAGTACGCAACGGAGCGGAACGTGGGCCTTTTTTTCATCCATTTCCGTAACCCGACCCGACCCGACTCGCAGTGTAATCAACGTTGCGGGGGAACAGTTTGTGTTAATAAATTAAAATTCTGAAAATTAGAAGATTTTTACCAACGAACTTTTATTTTTACCAGGATGTTTCCGTAACCGGCTTCCGTCTCCGCACTAGTATCCTACGGGATCTTTGGTGCGGAGACGGAAGCCGGTTACGGAAATGGGGCGGAAAATTACCCATGAATCTGCCCATGACCGTACTACGTCTTTTTCGTCGAGTGGACTATCTTGCTCGCTATAGGATCTTTGATTGTAACTATGCTATCCCATGTGACATGTCACAGTGACGTTCTTTGTTTTGTACACCACACAAAAGGTATGCAAAGAGTCACCGTGTAAAGGGCACCGACTTAGTTACAAAGTGTTCAATGTAGTCCCTAATGGCCCCTCTTTGTTCTCTCGGCGCCCCCCCCCCCCCATGCTGGGTCCTTCTTTGTGACTACTGGTTTGTCCCGAGATATTCACGGGCATCTGACTCCAGATCAGAAGGCTGCGTGTTCAGATCATGTCGGGGTCACCAATTGTGGCGGGGACTGGCAGGAGTCCAGCCAAAAACTAGTCGGACACAAGTTGTGTGCTCTAGACGTGTTTTTTCTTCTGCTACACCTCACTGACACGGGGGTTGCCCGGCCTTAAATAACAACTCAGATACCGACCCCGTGACCCGCGCCTCCCCCACTAAGAGAGCCGATGGCTCGTCGTGACCTTGGGTTGCTATCAGGTGCCGCCACAGGGCAACGTTGCCCTTGTATCGTAGCGCACTGAGTCTCAACTTATCTCGCAGGTTGTCAAAGTAAAATCAGTGTGAATTCTGCGCCTCATCCAGCCAAAGGGGAATTGTGAAGAGGGACAACGAGGATGAGTGCTTGCAGCGGTAGAGTCGTTGCCTCACAGCGCCAGAGACTCTGGTTCGATCCCGACTACGGGTGCGGTCTGTACGGAGTTCGTACATTCTCCCCGTGACCGCGTGGGTTTTCCCCGAGTGCTCCGGTTTCCTCCCACATTCCAGAGACGGCAGGCTTGGAGGTTAATTGGCTTTTGTAAATTATCCCTCGGGTGTAGGATGGAACTAGTGTGCAGGTGATCTTTGGTTGGCGGGGGCACTTTGGGCCAAAGGGCTCGTTTCCATTTGTAAACAAAACTTATGGCCCTGTCCCACGCCACGAGTTCATCCCAAGAGCTCTCCCGAGTTTAAAAGAAATCAAACTCGTGGTAAGCACGGAGAATGAACGTAATGGGTACGTCGGAGCTCAGGGACGTCTCTTAGCGGCTCGTAACGCTAACGGCAGGTAAGCTCAGGAAGACTAGTGAAGATTTTTCAACATGTTGAAAAATGTCCACAAGAGCCAAGAGTACTGACGAGTGGCCATTGCCGTAAATCTCTGATTTCGAAATCAGGGCAAACTCGGGAGAACTCTTGGAATGAACTCGTACCGTGGGACAGGGCCATAAAGGTGCCATGTCACATGCACAATAAAGGAAGTCTACCAGCTATTCTTCGGCCTGGAGATGAGCTGAACAATTGGAGGTAGACTCGATGCTGGAGTAAAGTGCCTGTCCCACTTTCACGACCTAATTCACAACCTTTTTTACTCGTGGACATTTTTCATCAGGCTAGAAAAAACGCCCCGACCTACTTGATGCCACGAGCATCATGACCTACCTACGACCTCCTACGACCTCGTGACGACCATGCTGCGAGTATGAGTCGAGGGCAAACTCGGCAGGGGTCGTGAATTAGGTCGTGAAAGTGGGGCAGGCCCTTTTACTCAGACTGCAGTATGAAGAAGGGTCTCAACCCGAAACGTCACCCATTCCTTCTATCCAGAGATGCTGCCTGACCTGCTCAGTCACTCCAGCATTTTGTGTCTTATTTTCGGTGTAAGCCAACATCTGCAGTTCCTTCCTACAAATTTCCTGAACAATTGGAGGTGTCCTTCAGCTCAGTTCTTCATGTTTGTTACTTGCTGACGTGACGATAACTCGAGGCTGTGAATGGTTTTTAATGCTTTTGTGCATTTTTCAGTCCACCTGGAGAAGGAGCCAACTCACCTCACATTGGGCGTGTCCATCCAGAGTCTTGTGAAGGTTTACGGGAAAGGCAAGAAGGTGGCTGTTAATGGACTCAGCCTTAATTTCTATGAAGGGCAAATCACTTCATTCCTTGGCCACAATGGAGCTGGGAAAACAACTACCATGTAAGCATGTTTGATGGGTGCATAAGCATTAATGGGAGGTTTCTGGCCTACAATGGTGCTGTTGTTTCTACCGAAGGTAGCTACAAAATGCTGGAGTAACTCAGCGGGACGGGCAGCATCCCTTCCACAGACTGAAAATCAGGAAAGAGGGAGACACAGAGATAAGGAAGGATCAGATGTGAAAACAAGACATCAAAGGAGATGAGGTTCAAGGAAAATGTAGAATAGATCATTGTTAGCTAGGAGAAGGTGACAAAGAAGCATACAGAGACAAACTTTAATCAGGGGGCAGTCAGACTGGTTGTAGAACTAGGAAGGGGGAGGGATGGTGGAGCCCACAATGGTCCATTGTTGGCTGCGGAAGAGGTGATAACGAAGGGATATATGGATGAGAGCAGTGTAACTAGCAGGATGACTAGGGTGGGAGAGGGATGGAGAGAGAGAGGGATCGCAGGGTTACTTGAAGTTAGAGAAGTCAATATTCATGCCGCTGGGGTGTAAACTGCGCAGGTGAAATATGAGGTGCTGTTCCTCCAATTTGCGCTGGGCCTCACTCTGACAGTGGAGGAGGCCCAGGACGGAAAGGTCATTGTGGGAATGGGAGGGAGAGTTAGTGTTTCTAATATCTCTGAATCTATCCCTCCTCCCCAACTATTTCTTTTTGAATTATTACCCCGGCTATATCATCAAAGAGCTTAAAGGGCCTGTCCCACTTATGCAATTTTTTCGGTGACTGCCGGCACCCGTCATAGTCGCAGCAGGTTGCCGAAAACCTTCAACATTTTGAAAATCCAGCGGCGACCAGAAAAAGGTACGACTCTTTGGGCGACCAAACAGGCGTCACCTCCATTGTTCCTTCTCCCAGCAGCGACGTCCACACTCCCACGTGGTCCGTCCGTACTCGTCCGTCAGTCAATGCCATCATCGACCACCGCACCGACCTCTCCACTAATGCTGCTGGGGCCACTCCGGAAGCCTCCGTGGCGCCGAGCCAGGCCCCAGCCGCAGGCCCCAGCCGCAGGCCCCGCCGAGCCAGGCCCCGCCGAGCCAGGCCCCAGCCGCGGGCCCCGCCGAGCCAGGCCCCAGCCGCGGGCCCCGCCGAGCCAGGCCCCAGCCGTGGGCCCCGCCAACCCCAGGCCCCGACAACTCTGTCGGCCCCATACTACGACCAGCGAGGCTCCCGCCTCTGCCTCTCCGCGGCCCGCCGGCAGGCGTCTCCCGCAGCAGCCCTGTTCAAATAAAGCTCACAGGCTCACACAAAACCTATCTAGCCTGCCTGATATTTGAGAAATGTAGAAGGTAGCCCTGTACCTGGAATGCAGTTTCAGTTTTGCGCATCTTTCACAATGATGTTTCCATTATAGTTTGAAACTCTGTTTGTTATTTCCCACAAGGTCCATCCTGACTGGGTTGTTCCCACCCACCTCTGGGACAGCATATATTCTGGGCAAAAATATCTTCACCGAGATGGATACCATCCGAAAGTCCCTGGGGATATGTCCACAGCACAACGTGCTTTTTGACATGTAAGTATCTCTGTAATATGGACACTTTCATCATGGCACGGTGGCGATACTGTACAGTGCTTACAGCGCCGGAGACCAGGGTTCGATCCCGGCTACGGGTGCCGACTGTACGGAGTTTGTACGTTCTCCCCGTGACCACGTGGATTTACGGTTTCCTCCCACACTTCAAAGACTTACAGGTTTGTAGGTTAATTGCCTTGGCATAAATGTAGACAATAGACAATAGGTGCAGGAGTGGGCCATTTGGCCCTTGGTGCCAGCACCACCATTCAATGTGATCATGGCTGATCATTCCCAATCAGTACCCCGTTCCTGCCTTCTCCCTATGTCCCCTGACTCTATCCGCTATCTTTAAGAGCCCTAACTAGCTCTCTCTTGAAAGCATCCAGAGAACCTATTGCCATAGAGGGAGTGCAGAGAAGGTTCACCAGACTGATTCCTGGGATGTCAGGACTGTCTTATGAAGAAAGACTGGATAGACTTGGTTTATACTCTCTAGAATTTAGGGGATTGAGAGGGGATCTTATAGAAACTTATAAAATTCTTAAGGGGTTGGACAGGCTAGATGCAGGAAGATTGCTCCCAATGTTGGGGAAGTCCAGGACAAGGGGTCACAGCTTAAGGATAATGGGGAAATCCTTTAAAACTGAGATGAGAAGAACTTTTTTCACACAGAGAGTGGTGAATCTCTGGAACTCTCTGCCACAGAGGGTAGTCGAGGCCAGTTCATTGGCTATATTTAAGAGGGAGTTAGATGTGGCCCTTGTGACTAAGGGGATCAGAGGGTATGGAGAGAAGGCAGGTACGGGATACTGAGTTGGATGATCAGCCATGAGCATATTGAATGGCGGTGCAGGCTCGAAGGGCCGAATGGCCTACTCCTGCACCTATGTTCTATGTTTCTATGTTTCTAACCTGCCTCCACCGCCCTCTGAGGCAGAGAATTCCACAGACTCACCACTCTCTGTGAGAAAAAGTGTTTCCTCGTCTCAGTTCTAAATGGCTTACTCCTTATTCTTAAACTGTGGCCCCTGGTTCTGGAATCCCCCAACATCGGGAACATGTTTCCTGCCTCTAGCGTGTCCAAGCCCCTAACAATCTTATATGTTTCAATGAGATCACCTCTCATCCTTCTAAACCCCAGAGTGTACAAGCCCAGCTGCTTCATTCTCTCAGCATATGAGATATAAATGTAAACTGTCACTAGTATGTGTAGGATAGTGTTAGTGTGCGGGGATCGCTGGTCGGCGCGGACTTGGTGGGCCGAAGGGCCTGTTTCCGCGCTGTATCTCTAAATTAAACAAAAATTACAGGATGGATATATAAATGTATTTATCTAGAAACATTAGGGGCGGCACAGTGGCATTTCAGCGGCAAAGACCCGGGTTGATCCTAACCACAGTGTGTGTACGTTCTCCCTGTGGCCATGTGGATTTTCTCCGTGTTCAGATTTCCTCCCATATTCCAAAGACGGGCAGATTTCTACGTCAATTGACTCCGGTAAAATTGTCCCCCAGTGTGGACTCGGTGGGTCTAAGGGCACTGTACTGTACCTCAAGTCTAAAGTAAAGTCAAACCACCTCTCTTGCACATGGAAAGCAGTTTCTTCAGCAACATGGACGATGGTTGGACTGTCAATGAACATAGAGGCAAGCCGAACCCACTGCACAAAGGTGTTGCTTGTGAAGGACCACACTAATAATTCCTGTTGTCTCCATTGCATATGTTTCACATTTGCTAGGTTGTGCACAGACTGAGAATCAGGTAAAAGGGAGACAGAGATAAGGAAGGGTCAGATGTGTAAACAAGACATCAAAGGAGATGAGGTTCAAGGATAATATAGAATAGATCATTGTTAGCTAGGAGAAGGTGCCAAAGAAACATACAGAGAAATACTTTAATTAGGGGACAGTCAGACTGGTTGGAGAACTAGGAAGGGGAAGGGGATGGTGGAACCCACAATGGTCCATTGTTGGCTGTGGAAGAGGTTTGTTTCCCCAGTGTCTCTTGCTCCCTATTTCAAACCTGATCTGTAAAATGCCAGTGGAAGAGGAATGCTGGCGTTCACCAATCTTTCAGTCACCTACTGTTTATAATTGCTGGCGTTTTGCTTAGACTCACCGTGGAGGAGCACATCTGGTTTTACGGGAGACTGAAGGGCCTGACGGAGGAAGAGGTGAATGAAGAAGTAAAGCTGATGATCGCCGACGTGGGCTTGGAGCACAAACGGCAAGAACAAACCAAGAACCTCTCGGGTGAGAACTCCGTTCCTTGCTTTCTCCCAGAGTACGAGCTCCCTAACGGCGAGTGGGTCAATGATCTCTCTCTCTGTGCCTTTACCCTCAGGCGGCATGCAGCGGAAGCTATCCGTCGCCATCGCGTTTGTTGGCGGGTCTAAGGTTGTCATTTTGGATGAGCCGACCGCTGGCGTCGACCCGTATTCACGGCGAGGAATATGGGAACTCTTGCTCAAGTACAGGAAAGGTGGGTCACGCACGATCGCACTCGACAAATGAACCTGCCGCTACTTGAGCGTTGCAGAGACACACTCACACACACACACACACACACACACACACACACACACACACACACACACACACACACACGCACACACACGCACACACACGCACAAACTCGCACACACGCACAAACTCACACACGCACAAACTCACACGCGCATACACACGCACACACACACACACATGCACACACACACACACACACACACATGCACGCACACGCACACATACACGCACACACACACACACGCACACACACGCACACACACACACACACACACACACAAAAAGCTAGAGTAACTCAGCGGGACAGGCAGCATCTCTGGAGGGAAGGGATGGGTGACATTTCGAGTCGAGACCCTTCTTCAGACAGTTGGGGGAGAGCGAGACAGAGATAAGGAGGTGTAAGGTGTGAAAACAAGATATCAAATTAGATGTGGATCGAGGGAAATGTAGAATAGATCTCTCGTTTTCACGCCTTATCCTTCCTTATCTCGATGCCTCCCTCTCCCCTGAGTCTGAAGAAGGGTCTCGACCCAAAAAGTCACTGATTCCTTCTATCCAGAGATGCTGCCTGTCCCGCTGAGTTACTCCAGCATTTAGTGTCTATTTTCGGTGTAAACCAGCATCTGCAGTTCCTTCCTGCAGAGTTGCAACTAGACTGTTTCCTTTATCATCATTCCCATTTTGCATATCTTTCCTTCACTATGCTATATCTTTCTGCATCACCGGCTATATCTCTCCTTTCCATTTCCCCGACTCTGAAGAAGGGTCTTGACCTGAAACGTCACCTATTCCTATTCTCCAGAGATGCTATCTGACCCGCTGAGTTACTCCAGCATTTGGTGTCTATCTTAGGAATACCCGCTCGTTTGTTTCCTCTTTACGATCGCCTCTCATCAATTCAAGATGGAAAGGGTGCAGGGAGGATGTACGAGGATGTTGCCAGAACTCAAGGGCCTGAGCTATGGGGAGAGTTTAAGCAGGCTGGGAATCTATTCCTTGGAGTGTAGGAGGAGGATGAGGGGACGATCTTATAGTAGGGTGTACAAAACCATGAGAGGAATAGATCGGGTAGACGCACAGAGTCTCTTGCCCAGAGTAGGGGGAATCAAGAACCAGCAGACATGGCTTTAATGTGAGGAAGGAAAGTATGAATAGGAATTTTTCACACAGTGGTGGGTGTATGCAACAAGGTGCCAAAGGAGGTAGTTAAGGCAGGTAGTATCGCAACATTTAAGAAACGTTTGAAGAGGTGCATGGATAGGACAGGTTTAGAGGGATATGGGTCAAACGGTGAAATGTGGGCCGAAGGGCCTGTTTCCACTATGGTTGACTCTGACTAATTTTTACAGCCAATTTTTACAGTCCTAAACTTATCTCATCTTGTACAAAACCAACTCTTCATAGACCAATAATTGGTTTTTGGATTACGCTGTGACTGTGATGATTAACACGGCCTTCCTGAGTGTCATTTGTGATTTGTGACTCTGCAGGCCGCACCATTATATTGTCTACCCATTACATGGATGAAGCCGACCTCCTTGGGGACAGAATTGCCATAATCTCCCAGGGAAAGCTATGCTGTTGTGGATCTTCGCTCTTCCTCAAAAACCATTTGGGAACGGGCTATTATTTGACGTTGGTTAAAAAGGAACACGACAAGACTACACCAGCGAGCTCCAGTAGCACCACCATCGGTATGAGAAAGGTACCACAGATATTGGGCTTTTATACATCGCTTTCTGTCCGTCATCATAGATAGTCAAGGCCCACAGTAAAGGCCATCTTCAAGAATCAAGTGGCTGCAATAAGATGACAAAATATTGGATATATTAAGTATTAATTGATTGATTGTTTCATTTTGAAAGCTTGTAAATCGTAGAGAGGAGTGAACATCATAAGATCAAATGAGGTGAGGAGTTGCTTAGTATTGGCAAAATAATAAATCAGGGAAGGTAGTGCATCCGTGGATAACAAGGGAAATCAGGGATGGTATCAAAGCAAAAGATGATGCGTACAAATTAGCCAGAAAAAGCAGCATACCAGAGGACTGGGAGAAATTCAGAGACCAGCAGAGGAGGACAAAGGGCTTAATTAGGAAAGGGAAAATAGATTATGAAAGAAAACTGGCAGGGAACATAAAAACTGACTGCAAAAGTTTTTATAGATATGTGAAGAGAAAGAGATTAGTTAAAACAAATGTAGGTCCCTTGCAGTCAGAAACAGGTGAGTTGATCATGGGGAACAAGGATATGGCGGACCAATTGAATAACTACTTTGGTTCCGTCTTCACTAAGGAAGACATAAATAATCTGCCGGAAATAGCAGGGGACCGCGGGTCGAAGGAGATAGAGGAACTGAGTGAAATCCAGGTTAGTCGGGAAGTGGTGTTGGGTAAATTGAATGGATTAAAGGCCGATAAATCACCAGGGCCAGATAGGCTGCATCCCAGAGTACTTAAGGAAGTAGCTCCAGAAATAGTGGATGCATTAGTGATAATTTTTCAAAACTCTTTAGATTCTGGAGTAGTTCCTGAGGATTGGAGGGTAGCAAACGTAACCCCACTTTTTAAGAAGGGAGGGAGAGAGAAAACGGGGAATTACAGACCAGTTAGTCTAACATCGGTAGTGGGGAAACTGCTAGAGTCAGTTATTAAAGATGGGATAGCAGCACATTTGGAAAGTGGTGAAATCATTGGACAAAGTCAGCATGGATTTACGAAAGGTAAATCATGTCTGACGAATCTTATAGAATTTTTCGAGGATGTAACTAGTAGAGTGGATAGGGGAGAACCAGTGGATTTGTTGTATCTGGACTTTCAGAAGGCTTTCGACAAGGTCCCACATAAGAGATTAGTATACAAACTTAAAGCACACGGTATTGGGGGTTCAGTATTGATGTGGATAGAGAACTGGCTGGAGTAAACGGGTCCTTTTCACAATGGCAGGCAGTGACTAGTGGGGTACCGCAAGGCTCAGTGCTGGGACCCCAGCTATTTACAATTTATATTAATGATCTGGATGAGGGAATTGAAGGCAACATCTCCAAGTTTGCGGATGACACTAAGCTGGGGGGCAGTGTTAGCTGTGAGGAGGATGCTAGGAGACTGCAAGGTGACTTGGATAGGCTGGGTGAGTGGGCAAATGTTTGGCAGATGCAGTATAATGTGGATAAATGTGAGGTTATCCACTTTGGTGGCAAAAACAGGAAAGCAGACTATTATCTAAATGGTGGCCGATTAGGAAAAGGGGAGATGCAGCGAGACCTGGGTGTCATGGTACACCAGTCATTGAAAGTAGGCATGCAGGTGCAGCAGGCAGTGAAGAAAGCAAATGGTATGTTAGCTTTCATAGCAAAAGGATTTCAGTATAGGAGCAGGGAGGTTCTACTGCAGTTGTACAGGGTCTTGGTGAGACCACACCTGGAGTATTGCGTACAGTTTTGGTCTCCAAATCTGAGGAAGGACATTATAGCCATAGAGGAAGTGCAGAGAAGGTTCACCAGACTGATTCCTGGGATGTCAGGACTTTCATATGAAGAAAGACTGGATAGACTTGGCTTATACTCGCTAGAATTTAGGAGATTGAGAGGGGATCTTATAGAAACGTACAAAATTCTTATGGGGTTGGACAGGCTAGATGCAGGAAGATTGTTCCCGATGTTGGGGAAGTCCAGGACAAGGGGTCACAGCTTAAGGATAAGGGGGAAATCCTTTAGGACCGAGATGAGAAGAAACTTTTTCACACAGAGTGGTGAATCTCTGGAACTCTCTGCCACAGAGGGTAGTTGAGGCCAGTTCATTGGCTATATTTAAGAGGGAGCTAGATGTGGCCCTTGTGGCTAAAGGGATCAGGGGGTATGGAGAGAAGGCAGGTACAGGATACTGAGTTGGATGATCAGCCATGATCATATTGAATGGCGGTGCAGGCTCGAAGGGCCGAATGGCCTACTCCTGCACCTATTTTCTATGTATCTATGTATCTATGTACTGAGGTCCGTCCAGTGGCGTAGCTGCCTTACAGCACCAGAGACCCGGGTTCCATTCTGATCACGTTCTCTGTGACCACGTGGGTTTTCTCCGGGTACTCCGGTTTCCTCCCGCACTCCAACGACATTCGTTGGTTAATTAGCTTGGTATACTTGTAAATCGTCCCTAGTGTGCAGGATAATGTTAGTGTACGCGGGGATCACCGTGGACTCAGTGGGCCGAAGGGCCTGTTTCCATGCTGTGTCTCTATAGTCTAAAGTTCCCGGGAAAGAATGAGTCGGGATAGGAGTGATTGCTTTTTCAGTCTTTCTGTTGTACAACATGTTAGTGCAGCCTCCTGCATAGCTTGTTTTTCTGGAGTTTGGTTTCGAGATACGGCTTGGAAACAGGCCTTTCGGCCCACCGAGTCCACGCCGACTATCGATCGCCCGTACACTAGTTCTATCCACGCACGTGTCAATTTACAGAAGCCAATTAACCTGCAAACCTGGAGTGCGGGAGGAAACCAGGGCCGATGGGTGAAGGACCAGTTACCTCACTGTATCTCTAAACTAAAGTATTGCACTGATCAAAATAATTATACTAGACTGACTTCAGTTCTTGACTATTTGTTGTTTTCTTAATATTGCTAGGATGACAGTGATTCTGAGAGAAGTTATGATACTGGGCTCGGCAGTGAACAATACAGTGAAACAGGCGCTCTGGGTAAGTTTCATTCCCTTACGATGTGAATAAGATGTCATCCCACTTGTACTCGGCTTGTACTCGCTAGAATTTAGATGATTGAGGGAGGATCTTATAGAAACTTACAAAATTCTTAAGGGGTTGGACAGGCTAGATGCAGGAAGATTATTCCCGATGTTGGGGAAGTCCAGAACAAGGGGTCACAGTTTAATGATAAGGGGGAAGTTTTTTAGGACCGAGATGAGAAAATCATTTTTTACACAGAGAGTGGTGAATCTGTGGAATTCTCTGCCACAGAAGGTAGTTGAGGCCAGTTAATTCTCTATATTTAAGAGGGAGTTAGATTGTTCCCGATGTTGGGGAAGTCCAGAACAAGGGGTCACAGTTTAAGGATAAGGGGGAAATCTTTTTGGACCGAGATGAGGAAAACATTTTTCACACAGAGACTGGTGAATCTCTGGAATTCTCTGCCACAGAAGGTAGTTGAGGCCAGTTCATTGGCTATATTTAAGAGGGAGTTAGATGTAGCCCTTGTGGCTAAAGGGATCAGGGGGTATGGAGAGAAGGCAGGTACAGGATACTGAGTTGGATGATCAGCCAGGATCATATTGAATGGCGGTGCAGGCTCGAAGGGCCGAATGGCCTACTCCTGCACCTATTTTCTATGCTTCTATGTTTGTTCCATTTTATTGGTATTAAAATAATCTTGGGAAAAAAGTGGCACACCCCAGAAACTGGAATACCATAAAAACTTTATATACTACTTCCTTAGATCGAGTTACACAAACAGTTTAGTTTGTTGTCACGTGTACCGAGATACAGTGAAAAACCTTTGTTGTGTGCTATCCAGTCAGCAGAAAGACAATACATGATTACAATTGGGCCATTTACAGTGATAAGTGAATAACGTTTAGCGCAAGGTAAAGCCAGCAAAGTCCGATCGAGGATAGTCCCAGGGTCACCAAAGAGGTAGATGGTAGTTCAGCACTGCTCTCTGGTTGTGGTGGGATGATTCAGTTGCCGAACATTTATATATCAACTTAAAAAGCTTAATTTTAAAAAAAATAGAATGAAATATTTGCCAGGGCAGAAATGCTGTCCAATGGACTTGAAATCAACATGGAGGGGAGAGAGAGAGAGTCTGTATGAGCCTGTAAATGGCCTGAACATCTACCAAAAAACAATCAGCTTCAGCATCTGCCCCCAGTGAAGTGCTTTGGACATTTTCCCACTTTAGAGGCAGGATGTAAATGCCAACTGGTGTTATAGTCAAGGTGGACAAAGTGCTGGAGTAACTCAGCGGGTCAGGCAGCATCTCTGGAGTAAAGGAATAGGTGACATTTTGGGTCGAGATCCTCATTCAGACTGAGGAAAGGTCTCGACCTGAAACGTCACCTATTCCTTTTCTCCAGAGATGTTGCCTGACCCGCTGAGTTACTCCGGCGTTTGGTGGTGTCTATCTTCGGTATAATCGAGCACCTGCAGTTCCTTCCTACTCTGGTGTCGATAGTTCCTGGTATTTCATGACCTAATGGTGACACGAGGAACTGTAGATTCTTGGTTCTTGGTTTCTTGGTCCTCCAAAATATTCCAAATGGAATTTAAACTGGAGGTGGTGAAGGGAGAGCTTAAGCCAGAAAGGGTTATTGGGAAGAAAGAGCTACTTTAATGCAGGAATCTTGAGCAAAACACAAGGTGTTGGGAGACCTATCACTTTTGAACTGATGAAATGTGGCCTGACCACTGAGTTGCATCATGAGTGTGAAGATCCAGAGTGACAATACTGGGTCCTACAGAATGGCTTCCTCCAAGAATGCCTACTAAGTCCCGCTATTCCCACCTGCTAAGTTAGTAACTGGAATCTTCTGCTTATCCTATCCTCGGTTTTATTGTGATGAGTCCCACTGGGGCAGTGGGACTTAAGGCTGTGGCTCTCACATCTAGGGTTGCCAACTTTGTCACTACCAAATAAGGGACAAAAGGTCAAAATAAGGGACAAATTCCCAAAGGCAATTTGTGGACTGACTCGGCCGTGGCTGGGCGAATGATGAGTTGGCCCGGGTGTTGGACTGTACTCAAAGCCCAGTCGGCGGGCCAGCTGGGGAGTCTTTGCCCAGACTTTGCCCGGACCAAAACTCCTCTGCTGGCCTGCCGCTGGGCTTTGTGCTCTGCTGCACGCAAAGTCCGGCACCCCATCCAACTCATGAACCGATGATTGGCCATGAGAAGGAGGGATGGTGGTGTCGGCGGTAAGCAAAAGTCCGAAGGTCGGACCGCTGGCCGGGCTGCCGACCGACGGGGCCAGGGGCGAGGCCCTGTTGCTGCACTCCACGGGCTGCACTACGTCGGGACGGGTGAGGCAGGGCCGGACGCGGCACTCCGACCCGTCAGTCCCCTCGACCCGAGTGGTAGCAGTCAAATACAGGGCAAAGGCGGTCCTGTATGGGACAAACCAATTTAGCCCAATGTACGGGATGTCCCGGCTAATACGGGACAGTTGGCAACCCTCCTCACATCTCTCTTTGTTTTTTTTTATCTTGCAGATGTGTCGACTGTTTTAGCACTGGTGCAGAAATATGTCTCTGACACGAGGCTGGTGGAAGACTTTGGCCATGAGATGACCTACATTTTGCCCTATACCGGGGCAAAGGATGGCGCCTTTGTGGAACTCTTCCAGGAACTGGACAACCGTCTCTGTGAGCTCGGAATTTCCAGTTATGGGATCTCGGACACCACCCTGGAGGAGGTCAGCACGAGGGGAGCAGCGAATGGGTAGCAACAGTGTTGAGTCTTAAAATCCCTGTCTTGCTTTCAACGTGCTTCAGTCCCTTCCATCTCTTCACAGACGATAACTTTCTCCATTTCAGGCATCCCCGATTTTCATAACGAACCATAATTTTTCAATTATGAAATATAATTATTTTTTAAAATTAAGAATTTGTTCAATTCTCAAAATTTTCATTATGAACTTTTTGGGCATCCCCAACTTCCACCATCTAATTCCTAATCCTTCGACCAGAGCGCCTGCCCACCCAGTCCACGCCCACTGACCATCGCTCGCCCGTTCACACTAGTTCCATGTTATCCCACCAACACATCCAATCCCCTGCACACTTTCGGGGCAATTTACAGAAGCCAATTAACCGACAAACCCGCACGTCTTTGGAGTGTGGGAGGAAACCGGGGCACCCGGAGAAAACCCACAGTCACAAAGAGAACGTGCAAACTCCACACAGACAGCACCCAAGGTGAGGATCAAGCCCCGGGTCTCTGGTGTTGTTTATTATCGCAATTAGAGTTCTCGGTCTCTATCCCTGATCCATGGTTCGTCACCTCTTATTCTGGGTTTTTGATCACTTTCAATTTTTGGCCTTTTTTGAGTACATTGAACTTGAAAATGTTGTATAATTGCTGCGTTTTTAACCTACACTGTGCCTTCTAGATTTTTCTCAAAGTGGCTGAAGATTCAGGAGTGGACAGTGATGTTGCAGGTAATGTCAAAGTCACCACTTCCGATCATCTTTATTACTAACAAAGGTTATTTTTATTTTCCAAAGCACGTTTCAACTCTCTATTCTTGTTCCAAATCTCTGCTCTTTGCTAGTCTTTGACAACAGAAAATACTGTTCACTTTTAATTTGTTGTTTCAGCGTGCCAAGTGTATATGTATTTAGTTTAGTTTTGAGATACGGCGCGGAAATAGGCCGTTTGGTCCACCGAGTCCGCACACTAACACTACCCTGCAAAAACTTGGGGCAATTTAAATTGATACCAAGCCAATTATACCAAGCTAGATAGTGATCTTAAAGATAGCGGAGTCAGGGGATATGGGGAGAAGGCAGGAACGGGGTACTGATTGTGGATGATCAGCCATGATCACATTGAATGGCGGTGCTGGCTCGATGGGCTGAATGGCCTACTCCTGCACCTATTGTCTATTGTCTATTAACTTCCAAACCTGTGTGTCTTTGGAGATTGGGAGGAAACTGAAAATCTCGGGGAAAGCCCACATGGTCACGGGGAGAATGTTCAAACGCCATATAGACAGCACCCGTAGTCAGGATCGATCCTGGGTCTCTGGCGCTGTAAGGCAGCACCACTACTGCTGCGCCACCGTGACGCCCCGTTCTTGCAGATCCGAAAGCTTTCTAACCGTGGGGCTTCCTTGGGTCATGTCCGGCCTGGTGTTAGATTAATTGATTATGATTGATATATTGAATCAGCAGCTCTTTTCTAACCATGCAGCCACCAGGATGGTAAAGGTTGCATTATGGCCTGTAGTCATCCAGAAACTTATCTTCCTATGTCATTTAGTTTTTCATCTTTCAACATTGTCCGTACTCTTTAAGGGCCTGTCCCACTTTCATGACCTCTGCCGAGTTTGCCCTTGACTCGTACTCGCAGCATGGTCGTCACGAGGCTGTAGGAGGTCGAAGGTACTCGTGGCATCAAGTGGGTCGCAGTGTTTTTTCTAGCCTGATGAAAAATGTCCACGAGTAAAAAAGGTTGTGAAAGTGGGACAGGCCCTTAACTCACAGGCTAGTCTGACACAATCTACGCCTTTGAGAGTTACACTTGCATTGGAGCAGAGTCAATGAAGCTGGTACAATTTATGCCCTATCCCCGGGAGTCTGCTCAGATTCTGTGTACGTTAAAGAAACTCTGATGTTGGTACTTCCAACGTATGTTCTGTCTTGTAATTATGTTGCTGGATTATGGACGGGTGGGGGCGGAGAATGTTAAAAAAACAAAGCGATTACAGGTCACATGTCCATTGCCCTCACCGTAAATTCGGACCAAGTTTTTAATTATTGCACTAAATGGAAGTCAAGATATTTTGTATCGGTTGCTGGCATATTGTGCCGTTTCAACTTTTATCCATCCACATCAACTTAATAGCCCTGTCCCACTGTACAAGTTCATTCAAGAGTTCTCCCGAGTTTGCCCTGATTCGAACTCGGAGATTTACAGTAATGGCCGCTCGTAGGTACTCGGGGCTCTCGTGGACATTTTTCAACATGTTGAAAAATCTTCACGAGTCTTCCCGAGCTTACCGCGTTTCCTGAGTACCTGCCGTTAGCGTTACGAGCCACTAAGAGACGTCTCAAGCTCCGACGTACCCGCTACGTACATTCTACGTGCTTCCACGCGTTTGTTTTTTTAAAACTCGGGAGAGCTCTTGAATGAACTCGTACAGTGAGACAGGGCTTTAACCCTACATTTCAACTGTAAAGTGCTTCAAAAAAATTACTTAGTTGGCTGCAAAATACCATAGGGCGGTCGGTGGGGCAGCGGTAGAGTTGCTGCCTCACAGCGAATGCAGCACCGGAGACCCGGGTTCGATCCCGACTGTGGGTGCTGTCTGTACGGAGTTTGTGCGTTCTCCCCGTGACCTGTGTGCGTTTTCTCCGAGATCTTCGGTTTCCTCCCACACTCCAAAGCTGTACAGGTTTGTAGGTTAATTGGCTTGGTGTATAAGTGTAAATTGTCCCTCGTGGATGTAGGATAGTGTTAATGTGCGGGGATCGCTGGTCGGCGCGGACTCGTTGGGCCGAAGGTCCTGTTTCCGCGCTGTATCTCGAAACAACTAAAGGAAGCTCAGAAGCTATGGTTGGTGCAATGGTGTCTCATCTTAAGGTTTAGTTTAGTTTATTGTCACATGGACTGATGTTCAGCAAAAATACTTCACATGATACACAATCAAGATGTCCACAGTGTACAGATAAAGGAAATAACATTTAGTGCAAGATAAAGTCCGATTCAAGATAGTCCAAGGGCCTCCAATGAGGTTGATGGGAGATCGGGACGGCGCTCTGGTTGGTTGTAGGATGGTTCTTTCCTTCCATCACCTCATGCATCATTTTTATTTTCCGGGGTATTTACAGATGGAAATGTCCCGATTAAAAGAGTCAGATGTTCAAGGTCAAGTGAGCACACGCTTCAACCCGTGAGTGAAGAAGGTGACTTTGAGATGCACGATGTAGAACCGGGTAAGTTCCACGTTGAATGGTCCCAAACACTTTGGGTTCAATATTGTCTGTTACTGTAAGGCCCACAAACCTCTCTCCAGACTGACATGACATTCAGCCATGCAGGACAGGAAAAGCCACCCAATTTAATTCCCATCTCGTGGGTTCCTCGAGATCATGATACCCAGCTCCTCCTGCTCGAAGAACCACTTTCCCAATTCTCTTTCCCCACCGACTATCAGATTGAAGAAAGGTCACGACCCAAAACATCACCCATCCATTTTGTCCAGCGATGCTGCCTGACTAGCTGAGTCACTCCAGCACTTTGTGATAAGTCTCCCATCCGTGTTCTCCAGGGATGCTGCCTGACTAGCTGTGTTACTCCAGCACTCTGTGAAACATCACCCATCCGTGTTCTCCAGGGATGCTGCCTGACCCGCTGTGTTACTCCAGCACTTTGTGCCTTTCTGTGGTGCATCGTGTCTCAGTGAGCCTGAGCCACGAGGTGCCGTTAAAGAACAGCAGAAATCAGCTCGTGGTTCCTGTGAAGATTCAGTGTGTGCCTTTCGATTGACAGTTCAACATTCTCATGGTTGAGTAGCCCGCCAGCACTTAAATTTGTCTTTGTAATGACCACTTGCATAAGGTGCAGACCAGCGATGAAACAAACATTTTGGCAGCAGAAAGAACAGAAAAACATGTAATTAAGACTAGGAGACAGAAACACAAAATAAAAGATAGACACAAAGTGCTGGAGTAACTCAGCGGGACAGGCAGCATCTCTTGAGAGAAGGAATGGGTGACGTTTCGGGCCGAGACCCTTCTTCCTGAAACATCACCCATTCCTTCTCTCTAGAGATACTGCCAGTCCCGCTGCGTTACTCCAGCACTTTGTGTCTATCTTCGGTTTAAACCAGCATCTGCAGTTCCTTCCTTAACACAAAATAAAGTGCTAGCTTAATAAATATCCCCCATGCAAGTTAATTGCTGTATTTTTCCCCATCAATGTTTATATCTGAATTTATAATAAAACAAACATAAAGTTAAATATAAACAAATGTCTTGTTCCCACTCTGCAAATAGTGTGCGGGAACTTGGAGAAAATTCAGTTTACTAAATTAGAGTTTTGTTCTGAATGTTTTTATTGAATATATTGTCTCTCTATTTCTAATGCTTTCCAAATGCCAGTTAAAGGGAAAGTACGAACAAAAGGTACGAATAAAAATTGGATATAATTTTTATTGAAGTTAACCTGATCGGAAATGTGCAAAATCTGGAAGAGAAGCTGTTTTGATCAGTGTGCCTTTTTAAAGTAATTTACACAAAGAATGAGCTATACTTTATTGTCATAGGGGGTTAAATGGGGAAAAAACGTGGTTAGCAGAACAACTAGGATATCAAGAGAGTCGAGAGTGTTTTCTTGTTATATGTCCCAGACAGAACAATTAAATTCTTACTTAACAGCACAACGGAGTGTGTAAACATATTACTCTCCAAACTCAAACTTGGGCTTGCCGACCTCGATGAGACTCAGATTAAAGTGCTTTGTCGAAAGTGACGTCATGGGCTAGGGGGATTGTCCTGCTACATAAGGTTATCTCACCTTGAGATCTGGGGAGTCAACAGGCAGCTGG
Organism: Amblyraja radiata; assembly: GCF_010909765.2. Lineage (NCBI taxonomy): Eukaryota > Metazoa > Chordata > Chondrichthyes > Rajiformes > Rajidae > Amblyraja > Amblyraja radiata. The sequence continues at coordinate 28,242,793 of NC_045984.1, read as the reverse complement.
GCTCGAGACAACACCCTCGCTCAGCTACAGCAGCAATGACAATTACGTTAGCGGACCCAACTAATATGTGACACCTGAATAAAACTACTGTTTGAACCTGCCTGACGTCTGGCCTTTTCCTGACCACGTTTGGCGCCGCTACAATGTAAAAATATTACTCTCAAAACTCAAACTTGGGCTCGCTGATCTCAATGAGACTCAGTTTAAAGAGCTTTGTCGGAGATAGTCACAAAATGCTGGAATAACTCGGCAGGACTGGCAGCATCTCTGGAGAGGAGGAATGGGTGGCCCCTTCTGCAGTCTGAAGTTTCTGGTCTCGACCCGAAACGTCACCCATTCCTTCTACCCACAGATGCTGCCTATATCGCTGAGTAGACATATTCAGTGTAAACAGCATATGACCATATAACCATATAACAATTACAGCACGGAAACAGGCCATCTCGGCCCTACAAATCCGTGCCGAACAATTATTTTCACCTAGTCCCATCTACCTGCACTCGGACCATAACCTTCCATTCCTTTCCTATCCATATACCTATCCAATTTATTTTTAAATGATAAAATCGAACCTGCCTCCACCACTTCCACTGGAAGCTCATTCCACACAGCTACCACTCTCTGAGTAAAGAAGTTCCCCCTCATGTTACCCCTAAACTTCTGTCCCTTAATTCTGAAGTCGTCCTCTTGTGTGAATCTTCCCTACTCTCAATGGGAAAAGCTTGTCCACGTCAACTCTGTCTATCCCTCTCATCATTTTAAAGACCTCTATCAAGACCCCCCTTAACCTTCTGCGCTCCAGAGAATAAAGACCTAACTTGTTCAACCTTTCTCTGTAACTTAGTTGCTGAAACCCAGGCAACATTCTAGTAAATCTCCTCTGTACTCTCTCTATTTTGTTGACATCCTTCCTATAATTGGGCGACCAAAATTGTACACCATACTCCAGAATTGGTCTCACCAATGCCTTGTACAATTTTAACATTACATCCCAACTTCTATACTCAATGCTCTGATTTATAAAGGCTAGCATACCAAAAGCTTTCTTTACCACCCTATCTACATGAGATTCCACCTTCAGGGAACTATGCACAGTTATTCCTAGATCCCTCTGTTCAACTGCATTCCTCAATTCGCTACCATTTACCATGTACGTCCTATTTTGATTTGTCCTGCCAAGATGTAGCACCTCACACTTACCAGCATTAAACTCCATCTGCCATCTTTCAGCCCATTCTTCCAAATGGTCTAAATCTCTCTGTAGACTTTGGAAATCTACTTCATTATCCACAACACCACCTATCTTAGTATCATCTGCATACTTACTAATCCAATTTACCACACCTTCATCCAGATCATTGATGTACATGACAAACAACAGTGGACCCAACACAGATCCCGGAGGCACCCCACTAGTCACCTGCCTCCAACCTGACAAACAGCCATCCACCATTACTCTCTGGTGTCTCCCATTCAGCCACTGTTGAATCCATCTTGCTACTCCTGCATTTATACCCAACAATTGAACCGTCTTAACCAACCTTCCATGGGGAACCTTGTCAAAGGCCTTACTAAAGGCCATATAGACAACATCCACTGCTTTACCCTCATCAATTTCCCTAGTAACCTCTTCAAGCATCTGCAGTTCCTTCCTACACAGAATTTGATCTTTGATGACTTTATAAAGCAACTACCCTTCATATAAATAAAATGAAAGAACTCTGTCCTTGGTTTAAGGGGGATCAAATTAGCTGGGATTCCAGTTTATGATTGTTTGCTGGGGTAGTTCTATGATGCAGTGAGAAAGCTGCTGCTGATCCTTCAACATAGACCAGTGACTCGCTGCTAATGTGGGTGGCAAATGTGTGCTCCCCCTTGGTCAAACTGCCCTTATAGACTTGCTGCCTGAAACCAACCCCATCCCAAATAGCAAAGCCTTGTATATGGTCCAAGGGCTTTGTGCAATGTCGTGCTGTCATATAAAACAGGTTAGGACCACAAAATTAATTTAAAAATCAATGAAATTATTCAACAATTTGAAACTTAAATCATTTTTGAATGATTAAAGGATCTAAACTCTATTTAAAAAAAAATATATATATAATTTACCTAATACTTACCAGTTCATCAGTACCAGGGCAGCACGGTGGCGCAGCGGTAGAGTTGCTGCCTTACAGCACTTGCAGCGCCAGACACCGAGGATCGATCCCGACTACGGGTGCTGTCTGTACGGGATTTGTACGTTCTCTCTGTGACCGCGTGGGTTTTCTACGAGATCTTCGGTTTCCTCCCACGCTCCAAAGACGTACAAGTATTACACTTGGTGTAAGTGTAAATTGTCCCTACTGTGTGTAGGATAGTGTTGATGTGCGGGGATCGCTGGTCGGTGCGGACCCGGTGGGCCGAAGGGCCTGTTTCCGCGCTGTATCACTTTTTCCACTGGAGTGAATGGATTTCATTATTCCTGCCCCAGCTCTGAGCTTTACTTTAGACTTATGAGAGAGAGCGCGGCGACAGACCCTTCGTCCCACTGAATTTGCGCTGCCCACCAATCCTGGCACTATCCTACACACCACGGACAATTTACAATTTTTACCGAAGCCAATTAACCTACAAACCTGTACGTCTTTGGAGTGTGGCAGGAAACCAGAGCAAGATCCACGCAGGTCATGGGGGAAAAACGTCCAAACTCCGTAGAGACAGCACCCGTAGTCAGGATCAAACCTGGGTCTCTGGCGCTGTAAGGCAGTGCCACTGTGCTGTTGCTGTGGTTCTGAAGATAAACCCCCAGCACCTTTTGCTGGCAGAGTTACTGTTAGCCTGTACTTGGCTGCCAGAGTCCACGAAGAATTCAACATCAGAGCACTGTTGGATAAAATTCCTGCAAGTGGCAACATTTGCTAGTTCCACAGAGAAGTACCGGAGGTTTGGCATTTCACAGCAAGGTTTAACCCTCATGCTATAAACCCTGAGCTTCCATCGGTGTTTAATGAAGGAACTTCCTTTCTACCTTTGTTCAGAATCCAGAGAAACGGACTTCATGCACTGCGCGGACGGCCGAGGCTCGTACCAGCTGCGCGGCTGGGAGCTCACCCGCCAGCAGTTCCACTCTCTCTTCATCAAACGCTTTATCTACGCCCGACGCAGCCGCAGGGGACTCTTTGCGCAGGCAAGTCAACCTTTAGCTGTTAGTAGAAACAAGATGTGTGTTCCCTCATCACCTCTTCCCACAGCATGGAGGAACCGCCATGGGGCGGGGGCAGGGGGGGGGGGGGGGGGGGTTACAAAGGATGAGACCCTTCTTCAGACTGAGAGTCAGGGGAGGGGGGTGAAAGACCAAAGGACAAGACTCTTCTTCAGACTGAGAGGGAGACACAGAGATATGGAAGGGTAAGGTGTGAAAACAAAACATCGTGGACCTTTGGAATGGAGATCTACCGATTAGGGTTGTGCACTGAATCTTGCAACTTCATATTAACTAACGTAATCACATGTGTTGGTGGATTTCTACTTAAATCATTCTGGTGTATTTAAGTTTAACCACTGATTAATGCAATGCAGCCTGACAATTCTGCATAAACTGATCTGGTATAAACTGATGGTGTTCAAAAAGGAACTGCAGATGCTGGAATATCGAAGGTACACAAAATTGCTGGGGAAACTCAGCGGGTGCAGCAGCATCTATGGAGCGAAGGAAATAGGCGACGTTTCGGGCCGAAACGTCGCCTATTTCCTTCGCTCCATAGATGCTGCTGCACCCGCTGAGTTTCCCCAGCAATTTTGTGTACCTGGTATAAACTGATGTTGTGTATAAAGTACTGTCCTAAGATAGAGAGTTTCTTGATTAGTGCGGGTGTCAGAGGTTATGGGGAGAAGGCAGGAGAATGAGGTTAGGAGGGAGAGATAGATCAGCCATGATTGAATGACGGAGTAGAGTTGATGGGCCGAATGGCCTAATCCTGCTCCTATCACATGATTTTACAAGAATAACATGAATCAATTGCGATGTCTTGTATCTTTTCCAGATTGTGCTGCCAGCTATGTTTGTCTTCGTCGCACTTCTCTTTAGTCTGATCGTGCCTCCGTTTGGGAAGTACCCGTCATTAGAGCTGAATCCCTGGATGTATGGGGAGCAGTTCACTTTCATCAGGTAACCAACGCACACCAAAGCACAAAATCGACTAGTTAATCCCATCACAACAGGGGCACGAATTGTGGTTGTCGCCCCTTCAGATGCTGAGGACAGGGCAGCCAAACTCTCCTCGCATCCAGCCTGGGCAACTGAACCATTCGACCACATCTAGAGAGCAGTCTCGACCTACTACCCACCTCATTGGAGACCCACGGACTATCTTTGATCGGACTTTAGACACAAAAAGCTGGAGTAACTCAGCTGGCCAGACAGCATCTCTGGAGAAAAGAGGTCAGCATCTCCAGAGGTGCTGCCTGACCCGCTGAGTTACTCCAGATTGTTGCGTGTATCTTCAGTTTAGACCAGCATCTGCAGTTCCATCCCGCGCATTTGATCGGACTTTACTGGCTTTACCTTGCACTGAACGTTATTTACTTTAGTCCCTACATCCCCTGTCAGCACACTCTAAATGACTCGATTGTAATCATGTCTTGACTTTCCACTGACTGGTTAGCAGGCAAAACAAAAGCTTTTCACTGTACCTCGGAGGTACCTCAGTGTACCACTGTACCTCCAATAAACTCCTGCAGTAGGTTGGCCAGTTTGATTATAGACCGCGACTGGTCTTGGATTGTGTCGCTTGTAATTCTCTCACTGAACTTCCACTTCTCAGGTACATGGAAGGTGATCCAAGTGACTATTGTTTGGCTCACCCCCTATCTACCTGCTGACGTTTGGATTAGAAGGGAGCGCCTCGATCAACATTAGAATTGCTGATTCTGAACAGACTTCAAGTTCACATTTATTGTCACAGGCACCAATTGGTACAGTGGAATTTGAGTTGCCATACAGCCACGTGGAAACATAGAAACATAGAAAATAGGTGCAGGAGGAGGCCCTTCGAGCCATTCATTGTGATCATGGCTGATTGTCCCCAATCAATAACCCGTGCCTGCCTTCTCCCCATATCCCTTGATTCCACTAGCCCCTGGAGCTCTATCTAACTCTCTCTTAAATCCATCCAGTGACTTGGCCTCCACTGCCCTCTGTGGCAGAGAATTCCACAGACTCACCACTCTCTGTGAGAAAAAGTGTTCCCTCATCTCAGTTCTAAATGGCGTACCCCTTATCCTTAAACTGTGGCCCCTGGTTCTGGACTCCCCCAACATCGGGAACATGTTTCCCGCCTCTAGCGTGTCCAAACCCTTAACAATCTTATATGTTTCATATAAGTTACTTGGAGTTACTCCAGCTTTTTGTGCCCATCTTAGACTTACGATCATTGTTCATCTGTTTTGTATTTTTAACCCCTTCAGTGACGATCTGCCGGAGGATTTCAACACTGGCGAGCTGATGAACGCACTGCTTGGTGACCCTGGGTTTGGTACGACTTGTATGGCAGATGGTTTGAATGTGTAAGTATGAGAGGTGGGTCATTCTCTCCGTCAGACGATATGCAGCGATTGTGCCCACTCTTTCTCTACCACCCTTTGTTCCTTTTAATCCAAGCGTTGGAAATTTCTGTTGAAGGTGTGTTCCCGCTATCTAATCCGCACGGTTTCAGTGGAACTGATAGCACATTTAAAATAATAATGGCAAACAAATGTCAGGACTGGATCCGCCCGGGTAGGTTACACATGTGGAGAGGTGCTGTGTGTCATAGAGTGATTCCATCTAGTGTAGGTGGGACATGTTGTTTCCTTACTGTATGACTCCAAGAAGGAGAAATTAAGTAGATTGTGGGGGGAAAAAACTACAAAGCCTGTCCCACTTAGGAGACTTTTTAGGCGACTGCAGGAGACTATGCCACATGTTCGCGGGTGTCGCCTTCATGGTCGTGAGGAGTTCCCGCAACCTGGGAACTAATCGCGGCCTCATTATGGTCGCCGCGAATCCACTCTGACAGTCGCCGTTCCAGCTGCCGGTTGTTCAGGCGACTGCCGGCTGTCCGCTGAAAAACTGCCTAAGTGGGACAGGCCCATTCGCAAGTTAGTAAGTAAGTCAATTTTATTTATATAACACGTTTAAATCAACTCGCGTTGAAACCAAAGTGCTTTACATAGACGAAATAATCAAGTTTCCGTACATCCAGAGAAAAATTTAAAAAATTTAAAAAATGACACAACACATTGTAGAATTCAACATGAACGTCCCCCCACAACAGAATCAACATTTTCCACTGTGGGGAAAGGCATCAGAAAGTTCAGTATCTCTGTGATCACCCGAGGTCGGGGCCTATTTGTGGCCTCCTCAGCCAGTCCGATGTTTTCAAGGAATAGGTGAGGTTTCGGGTCGAGACCCTTCGAAGAAGGAATAGGTGACGTTTCGGGTCGAGACCGAAGGGTCTCGACCCGAAACGTCGCCTATTCCTTCGCTCCATGGATGCTGCCTCACCCGCTGAGTTTCTCCAGCGTTTTTGTCTACCTTTGTAAAAGGGCTTGCCCCACTTTCAAGACCTAATTCACGACCTCTGCCGAGTTTGCCCTTGACTCGTACTCGCAGCATGGTCGTCACGAGGTCGTAGTGATGCTGGTCGTAGGTACTCGTGGCATCAAGTAGGTCGGGGCGTTTTTTTCAACATGATGAAAGATGTCCACGAGTTAAAAAAGGTCATGAATTAGGTCGTGAAAGTGGGACAGGCCCTTAAATCTTCGCTGCACTTTCTCCAGTGCAAATACAGGCGTTCCCGCAGGTGGTGAACAGAGCGTGGCCATTACTCAAGCTGCGCTCTGCCTGGCGTTGTTACATCTCACGTTATGTGCTTTTCAGTCCCCCTTCCCATCCCTGTCTCTGGCCATGAACGCAGATTTAAACCACTCCACTCTACGTCCTACACAACTTCAGGCCAACCTCCTGACCCTTCATCCGCACGCTGTCACAACTAGAGAGCAGTCTTCAACTCCCACCTACCTTATCAGGGACCCTCGCACTATCTTTGAATCTTTGATCGGACTTTACTGGCTTTACCTCATACTAAACCGTTACTCTGTATTCCCATGTCATGTATCTGTACACTGTGAATGGATCGACTGTAATCATGTATTGTCTTTCTGCTGGCTGGTTAGCGCGCAACAGAAGCTTTTCACTGTACCTCGGAACACGTGACATTAAAGGGAAACATTTCTTGCCTCATTTCCCCCTCTCTCTCTCTCTCTCTCTCCCCTGTTAGAGACCAGCATTGCTCGCCAGGTAGTAACGAATGGATAACTCCCCCTGTCCCAGGATCGATCATGAGCATCTTTTTCAATGGCAACTGGACAATGCAGAACCCATCGCCTACATGTGAGTGTAGCTCGGAGCAGAGCAAGAGGATGCTGCCTGAATGTGGACAAGGCGCAGGAGGGCTCCCACCATCCGAGGTGAGTTGGATAAACCAAGGACGTCTTTAGACTTGTGTGTAGGAAGGAACAAAATGCTGGAGTGACTCAGCGGGACAGGTCGCAACTCTGGAGAGAAGGAATGGGTGACGTTTTGGGTTGACCATCCCTAACCAGGTTGAAGAAGGGTCTCGACCCGAAACGTCACCCATTCCTTCTCTCCGGAGATGCTGCCTGTCCCGCTGAGTTACTCCAGATTTTTGTGTCAATCTACATCTTTAGACTAGACATCCAGGCCCTTCAGCCCACTGGGTCCAGGCCAACCAGGGATGCCCTTACACTGGCACTATCCTACACACTAGGGACAATTTTACAGAAGCCAATCTTCCTGCAAACCTGTACGTCTTTGGAGTGTTGGAGGAAACCGGAGCACCCGGAGAAAACCCACGCAGTCACAGGGAGAACGTTCAATCTCCATATAGACAGTACCCTGGGTCAGGATCAAACCCGAGTAGCTTCGTGGTTATTTTTAACCATTACTTAAATACGTTTGTATGTTTAAAGCAATGAACTTTTTTTTTTAAAGAAAATAGTCTATTATCCTTTTTTTTTTTTTTTAAAGTTGTCTTAATTTAGGTACCTAATTTTTACATGTGCTACTGCTTCATCTAATAGAATGGTAGATAAGTCACACTATGGAAGTCAGACATTTTGGTTCATTGTATCTGTGCTAAAGCAGGAGAGAGCACCTTCCCGTCGTCTAGACTTGGTCTGCAACATGACAAGTCTGCTGCACATTCAGACACTTGAAATGTGCCGCTCCCTTCAAGCAGTGAGTTTGTCTCTGAAGAAAAGCTCATAAGATCATGTGATGGGGAGCAAAATTAAGCCACCAGTCTACTCCACCCTTGAAGAAGGGTTTCGGCCCGAAACGTCGCCTATTTCCTTTGCTCCATAGATGCTGCTGCACCCGCTGAGTTCCTCCAGCAATTTTGTGTACCTTAGTCTACTCCACCATTCAATCATGGATGATCTATCTATCTCTCTCTCTCTCTCTCTCTCCTAACCCCATTCTCCTGCCTTCTCCCCACAACCCAAGATACCCGTACTAATCTAGGATCGATCTATCTCTGCCTTAAATATATCCACTGACTTGGCCTCCACAGCATTCTGTGGCAAAGAATTCCACAGATTTCACCGCCCTCTGACTAAAGAAATTCCTCCTCATCTCCTTCCTAAAGGAACGTCCTTTAATTCTGAGGCTGCGATCTCTAGTCCTAGACTCTCTCACTTGTGGAAATATCCTCTCCTCAAGTGTCAATGAGGTCCGCCCCCCCCTCCCTCCTTGTCCTTCTAAACTCCAACGAGTACAAGCTTAGTGCCATCAAACGTTTTTCAACTTCCACCACTTACTTTAAAATTAGGTCACTTGTTTTTTTTACTTCTTAGCTTCGAAAAATAAATCCTTTGTGTTTACTCTTTCTACGTGCCTCAACTTTTGTACACCTTAATTAAGTCTCGCCTTGTTTCAATGAAAGCAACTTGTGAAGGATTTGACATGAAATGTCACTTATTCCATTTCTCCTGCTGATATACTCCCATCATTTAGTGTTAATATTTGTCAACTATCTTTGTGTCTACCAATCATTTCTCACCGCAAAAATGTTCCAGCCCTTGTAATATCCTCAAACAAACGTCTCTGCATCTTCTCCAGGGCCTCCGCTTTAGATTTAGATTTAGATTTAGATTTAGATTTAGAACATGCCATTTGTTCTGTTGTGTTAATGCCTCTCTTTTGAATAAATTATCTTTTTTTTTTTTTTGTAATTTATTGAACATGTTAAAAAATACAAACACAAATAAACTTGTAAGCAATAAAAAAAGAAAAGAAAACACAAAGGAAAACAAACAAATAAGTAACTCAAATAATACAAATAATATCGTTCATGTTCAAAAGGGGTAAGAAAAAATTTAGAAAACTTTTCTGGTCCTACCCCCTCTTATTTTCTATTCATTTTCATGGAAAAACAGAATAATGGGAACAAATGGACCCAAAATCTGTTGAACAGTCCACAAACAAGAAATAACCAAACAGAAAAGAAAATCACTGGTCCAGCTCATAACCATTCAATCTTTTGTTTCTGAAGAGTGTTTTTAGTTTGAATAATTCTAATTCTTCTTCCACACTCTTTCCTCATAGCCTGGCAAATAATGCTCCTTCAAGCAAACATCACATTCCCCTTTAGTAATAACTATTGCATCAACTTCCATCAATCATTTTGTATGATATGTTCCATATCATCAATGCAGCCTAGTTTAGAGATACAGCATGGGAACAGGCTCTTCACCTACCGAGACCACCAGTTCTATCAGTTTACAGAAGCCAATCGACCTACAAACCTGTACGTCTTTGGAGTGTGGGAGGAAACCGGAGCACCCGGAGGAAACACAGGTCACCGGGAGAACGTACAAACTCCGTACAGACAGCAACCCGGAGTCGGGATCGAACCCGGGTCTCCGGCGCTGTAAGGCAGCATCTTTACAGCCGCGCCTGTTATTTTCAACCATGTATACACATTTATTTTCTTGATCTACGCCAGGCTTCCATTGTCAATCTTCTTTGGTGAAGCCTCTTGTTGTATAATATGGAACTTGGTGGACAACACAAGTTACAGCACCAGAATGCATGTTGAGATACCGATTCTACGGGCATTGTAATTGTTATTCAGGCCACACAGCAGCAGATACTTACTCAAAAATTGTACAGTGCAACCTCAGATGCTGGTTTGCACCGAAGATTGACACAAAATGCTGGAGTAATTCAGTGGGACAGGCAGCATCTCCGGATAGAAGGAATGGGTGACGTTTCGGGTCGAGACCTTTCTATCAAAAATTGTAAGGCATGCGTTTGTGTTGACAACAGTGGATTTTTCTTTCTAAACAGTTGCATCGTAATACCGGAGACATACTTCAGAACCTAACTGGCAGGAATATCTCTGACTACCTCGTGAAGACCTACCCCCAGATCCTGAGTAAAAGGTATGAATTGGCTAAATGTGGTCTAATTATTCAATGTCACGTCATTTAATTCTTGCGGTGATCTGTGGATAACATAATTCTGTTCTTGTTTGCAGCCTGAAAACCAAGAAGTGGGTGAATGAATTCAGGTAAGTAAATACCTCCAGTGGCGAGATAGTTGGTATTCATGTTCTGATTATCCAAATGTTAAACGATCAGCCAAAAAGGAATTTTTAATCTTTTAGTCTGTGGAATTCTCTGCCTGAGAGGGCGGTGGAGGCCGGTTCTCTGGATACTTTCAAGAGAGAGCTAGATAGGGCTCTTAAAGATAGCGGAGCCAGGGGATATGGGGAGGCGGCAGGAACGGGGGTACTGATTGGGGATGATCAGCCATGATCACATTGAATGGCTCGAAGGGCGAATGGCCTACTCCTGCACCTATTGTCTATTGTCCCAAATCCCTTGGCTTGTATCTTGACGTTAAATGTCATCGGACTATTGACTAAGCCTCATGAAACCATGTGAAGGAAGGCACCGCAGATGCTGGCTTACGCCAAGGATCGACACAAAATGCAGGGGTTACTCAGTGGGACAGGCAGCATCTTTGGAGAGAAGGAATGGGTGACGTTTCTGGTCTAGACCCTTCTTCGGACTCACTTATCCTCATCCCTTTTGTCTTTCTCATGGAAATATGTAGATAGGGAGGCCTCGTCAAACCATGTTATTCTGTGCAGTCAGGGAAAGAGATACTGGGGAAATTGCACAGTTGCGCTCAAAGAATATCTAGGAATAGCGAGGCACAAACTACACAGCAAACCTGCCAGTTTGTGAAAGAGTGACTCAGCAAGCTGATGATTAATATCATAAACAGTACCTACTTAGTTTGCAGATACAGCATGGAAACGGGCCCTTCGCCCACCGAGTCCATGTAAACCAGGGGTGTCAAACTCGCGGCCCGCGGGCCGGATGCGGCCCGCGAAGGGGTCCAATCAGGCCCGCGGGATGATGCCAGAACGGGCTTCAGCTATCCGCGGTGCCGGATCGGGCTGCGATCGCGAAGGAAATAGGCAACGTTTGGGGAAGGAAATAGGCAACGTTTCGGGAAGGAAATAGGCAACGTTTCGGGAAGGAAATAGGCAACATTTCGGGAAGGAAATAGGCAACGTTTCGGGAAGGGAATAGGCGACGTTTCGGGAAGGAAATAGGCAACGTTTCGGGAAGGAAATAGGCAACGTTTCGGGAAGGAAATAGGCAACGTTTCGGGCCGAAACCCGGAAGGGTTTCGGCCCGAAACGTTACCTATTTCCTTCGCTCCATAGATGCTGCTGCGCCCGCTGAGTTTCTCCAGCATTTTTGTCTACCTTCGATTTTCCAGCATCTGCAGCCCCTTCTCAAACAAACCACAAAGCTACACGTCTTTGTCCTTTCATAGACACTGAATGGCAAGTCACCATCCCTGCTTGTTATTCTGTTTCCTTCAATTTTGATCTTTTGCAATGTTTTCTTTTTTACTCGATGTATTTAACAAAATCTGTAAACTGTGTAACTGACGTATAAGTGGGTTGAAAGTGGGTGCATTGTGATGTGAGCAGAATGAAAGGAGCCTCCTTGTTCTGATTAGGAAAGGGCCGATTAGGAAAGGGGGAGATGCAACGAGACCTGGGTGTCATGGTACACCAGCCATTAAAAGTAGGCATGCAGGTGCAGCAGGCAGTGAAGAAGGCGAATGGTATGTTAACATTCATAGCAAAAGGATTTGAGTATAGGAGCAGGGAGGTTCTACTGCAATTGTACAGGGTCTTGGTGAGACCACACCTGGAGTATTGCGTGCAGTTTTGGTCGTCTAATCTGAGGAAGGACATTCTTGCCATAGAGGGAGTACAGAGAAGGTTCACCAGACTGATTCCTGGGAGGGCAGGACTTTCATATGAAGAAAGACTGGATAGACTCGGCTTGTACTCGCTAGAATTTAGAAGATTGAGGGGGGATCTTATAGAAACTTACAAAATTCTTAAGGGATTGGACAGGCTAGATGCAGGAAGATTGTTCCCGATGTTGGGGAAGTCCAGAACAAGGGGTCACAGTTTAAGGATAAGGGGGAAATATTTTAGGACCGAGATGAGGAAAACATTTTTCACACAGAGAGTGGTGAATCTGTGGAATTCTCTGCCACAGAAGGTAGTTGAGGCCAGTTCATTGGCTATATTTAACAGGGAGTTAGATGTGGCCCTTGTGGCTAAAGGGATCAGGGGGTATGGAGAGAAGGCAGGTACGGGATACTGAGTTGGATGATCAGCCAGGATCATATTGAATGGCGGTGCAGGCTCGAAGGGCCGAATGGCCTACTCCTGCACCTATTTTCTATGTATCTGTGTTCTGTTGTAGGTACGGAGGATTCTCCTTTGGAGCTCGGAGTTCTCAGATTCTGCCTTCACTGAATGAAGTTAACAGCTCCATCATCGAGATCAGGGCACGACTCAACGTTACAAAGGTACTGAAGTTTATGAATAAGTTTATTGGCCAAGTAGTCACATACAAGGAATTTGCCTTGTTGCTCCGCCCACAAGTGACAACATGGCATACCGTGACAGTTAGGAATGACACACACAACATTAAACATTAATAACAAACTGGTTTAAATCTCAATGTCGAAACAAGGAACTGCGGATGCAGATAAACGCAAAGTGCTGGAGTGACTCAGCGGGTCAGGCAGCATCTCGGCAGAGAAAGGATGGGTGACGTTTCACGTCAGGACCTTTCCACGGACTTTCAGATTTTCAGTCTGAAGAAGAGTCCCGACCCAAAACGTCACCTATTCCTTTTTCTCCAGAGATGCTGCCTGACCCGCTGAGTTACTCCAGCACATTGTGTCTATCTTTGGTCTAAGCCTTGTCCTTTTGTTTCAATGGGGCCTTCCGCAAGTTAGTAGCAGAGAGTCACGATCACCAGTCTCTGAAAATACTGAGGGCTGGCTGCTCCACAGAGGGGTCTTTACGACAAAGGCAGTACGGGCTTCTGGTTTAGTTTAGAGATTCAGTGCGGAGACAGGCCCTTCGGCCCATCGAGTCCGCACCGATCAGCGATCCCCGCACATTAACACTACCCTACACATACTAAGGACAATTTTACATTTCCACCGAGCCAATTAACCTACAGACTTGTACGTCTTTGGAGCATGGGAAGAAACTGAAGATCTCGGAGGAAACCCACACAGGTCACGGGGAGAACGTACAAACTCCGTACCGACGAGCGCATAAATTCATAAGTTCAAGCAGCAGAATTTGGTCCACTCCATCATTCAATCATGGCTGATCTGTCTTTCCTCCCCCCCCCCCCCCCCCCCCCCACATTATCCTGCCTTCTTCCCATAACCTCTGCCTCCCGTACTGATCAGGAATCTGTCAATCTCTGCCTTAAAAATACCCAATGACTTGGTCCCCACAGCCTTCTATGGCAATGATTTCCACAGATTCACCGACCTCTGATTAAAGAAATTCCTCCTCATCTTCCTAAAGACACACACATTTATTCTGAGGCTATGGCCTCTGGTCCTAGACTCTCCCACTAGTGGAAACATCCTCTCCACATCCACTCTATCCAGGCCTTCCAGGTAAGTTTCAAAGAAGTTCGTCCATCCCCCCCCCCCCCCCCCCCATCTACCCCCCCCCCCACCATCCCTTTCTGCTTTCCGCAAGAGCTACTCGGTCTGTGACTTCCTGGTTCTCTTATTCAACTCTGGCTATCAGTGTTACGGTTATTTTTGTAGTTGATTTATTTATTTCTTAAACAATTAATCTTGTGTGTATTCTCTTTTTCAGGGGAGCTCCACGGACCGCTTGCTGGGTAGCATGACAAAGTTTATTAAAGGACTAAGCACAAAAAACAATGTCAAAGTAGGTCTGAAAGATTTTGATCAATATTTGCACATGTCTGTGCACCTGTCTGGTATTTAGACCATAGGAACGTGCCCACCCCAGGAACTTGCCTGGGGCCGACAATGTCTGTGCTGGATAGGGTTGCCAACTGTCCCGTATTAGCCGGGACATCCCGTAAATTGGTTTGCCCCATACGGGACCGCCCTTGTCCCGTATTTGATTGCTACTACTTGGGTCGAGGTGACTGTCGGGTCCCGTCCCAACGTAGTGCAGCCCATGGAGTGCAGCAGCAGCAGCAGCAGCAGCAGCAGCAACGCCTCGCCCGTGGCCCCGTAGGTCAGCAGCCCGGCCGGCTTTCGAACCTTCGCTTACCGCCGACACCGCCACCCCTCCTTCTCGTGGCCGATCATCGGTTCATGAGTTGGTTGGGGCACCGGACTTTGTGTGCAGCAGAACACAAAGCCCAGCCGGCGGGCCAGCTGAGGAGTGTTGGCCCGGGCGCCGGACGTTGAACGCGGCGTCGCGCGGCCCAAAACTCCTCAGCGGGCCCGCCGGCTGGGCTTTGTGTGCAGTCCAGCACCCGGGCCAACTCATCATTCACCCAGCCACGGCTGAGTCGGTCAACGAATTGCCGTCGGGAATTTATCCCTTATTTTGATCTTTTATCCCTTATTTGGAGTTAGAAAATTGGCAACCCTAGTGCCGAATATGATGCCCAGTTAAACTGATCTCGTGGGCCTGTACGTGATCCATATCCCTCTATTTCCTTGCACTTTTAAGCCCATTATATCTCAAAAGGTGACCACCTCACACTGCAGGTTTAGTTTAGTTTAGAGATACTGGGTGGAAACAGGCCCTTCGGCCCATCGAATCCACACCGACCCGCATACTACACTATTCTACATGCACCAGGGACAATTTACAATTATACATCGCCAACTAACCTACAAACCTGTACATCTTTGGGGTTTGGGAGGAAACCGAAGCACCTGGAGAAAACCCATGCAGGTCTCACGGTGAGTAGGTACAAACTCCGTACAGACAGCACCTATAGTCAGGATCGAACCTGGGTCACTGGCGCTGTGAGGCAGCAACTCTAACGCTGCTCCACCGTGCCGCCCTTTTGCTTTGGAGCTGCATGTTTAGAAAATACCTTCTAACTTGCAAGCTTCCCTTCAGGCAAATCAGTGCAGGATAGAGACAGTAACAGAGGATGATGTGACCATGTTAAATTAAGAATGGGGAGAGCTTCTTAAGGACCGGAGTTTGCACGTTCTCCCTGTGACCACGTGGGTTTTCTCCGGGTGCTCCGGTTTAGATTAGATTAGATTAGATATAATTTATTGCCACACAGCCAGGCTGGTGGAAATTTGGGTTGTCAGCAGCAGTACAATAATAAAGAACACACAACCACAATAAAACTGTAACACAAACATCCACCACAGCATTCATCACTGTGGTGGAAGGCACAAAATTTGGCCAGTCCTCCTCCATTTCCCCCCCGTGGTCAGGACCAGAGTCCAGAGTCAGTCCAGGATCGGCTCTTCCTCACCGGAGACCGCGGCTTTAAGTTGTTGTAGGCCGCAGGCCGGCGGTCGAGATTTAAAGTCCCCGCCGCAGCCAGAAGCACCGTAGACTGCAGGGCCGGCGGTCGAAGCTCCCCTCCAGGGGTGATGGTAAGTCCATGCCGGACCCGCGGTAGAAGTCGGCCGCGGGCCGGCAGTGATGGCTTCTTCTTCCCCCGGGTCCCCAACGTGAGATCCCGGGCTGTAGACGCCGCACCAGCTGGAGCTCTGCAGACCGCGGCTTCAGGCTGCCGGCTGCCCTGGGTCAGCGAAACGGAGCGCTCCCCTCCGGCTAGCCCCAGCGAGGGCTCACCCGCTCCATGCCGAGAGTCCACACTGCGCCCGCCGCTGAAGCCCCGGGCGCGTCTCCGGGAAAGGCCGCGTCGATCCTTGATGTTAGGCCACGGGGGAGGCGACCTGGAAAAACTCGCCTCTCCGTGGAGGAGGCGACCGAAGCGGTTCCCCCTTACCCCCCCCACACATAACACACAAAGAAACATTAAATACAGACTTTAAAACATACTAAAAAAAATAAAAAAAGGTTGAAAAACTGACGAGCTGCATGACATGGCTGCTGCCAGAGCAGCATTTCCTCCCACATCACAAATACGTGCAGGTTTGCAAGTTAATTGGCTCCTGCAAATTGTCCACAGTGTGTGGGATGATCACTGGTTGGTGTGGACTCAGTGGGGCTGAAGGGCCTGCTTCCGCAATCTAAAATCTCTATAAGAAACACGACATGATGTACAGAAGCAACAAAGTTATTTCATTCGTAGACGATAGAATACTCCTGAACTAATAGAAAGGACATTTTCCTTTGTTCTGCGCAGGTGTGGTTCAACAATAAAGGTTGGCACGCGATGGTGAGCTTTGTGAATGTCATGAATAACGCCGTGCTGAGAGCAAACCTTCCACCGGGAAAAGATGCGAAAATGTTTGGGATCACAGCCTACAACCACCCCCTCAACCTCACCAAAGAACAGCTCTCCGAAGTTGCTTTGTAAGTAGTGGTAACGCCCATAAGTATATTTAAATACTGCCAAAGACAGACTGGAGTGACTCAACAGGTCAGGCAGCATCTCTGGAGGAAAGTAATGGGTGACGTTTCAGGTCAGAACCCTTCTTCAGTTGACCCTCATCCGAATAAGTTGGGTCGTAAGGTCATACGTGATAGGAACAGAATTAGGCCGTTCGGCCCATTAAGTCAACTCCGCCATCCAATCATGGCTGATCTATCTCCCCCTCCTAACCCCATTCTCCTGCCTTCTCCCCACAACCCCTGACTCCCGCACTGATCAATTACAATACAATACAATACAATTTATTTGTCATTTGGACCCCGTTGAGGTCCAAACGAAATGTCGTTTCTGCAGCCATACATACAAAACGAAAAAGACCCGAGACACAACACAATTTACACATACATCCATCACAGCGCTGTGATGGAAGGCAAAAAAACGTATCTCTCCCCTGCACAATTGGGGTATCCCACCTCTAATCCTTGTCCAACAACAACCATGGCCTCAGAGCACCTATAAGTGTCCTTAGTGTGTGTGTGTGTGTGTGTTGGTGTGTTGGTGTGCGGGCCTGTTTCCACTCTGTATCTCTAAACGAAACTAAACACCACAGAAGCAAGTGATTGATTGGAATTCACCAGTTAGGAATTCACAAATGTTTTATTTTTTGTACTTTTTATTCATTTGTCAGTTTTCTATAGTTTTGCAGCTTAAGAAAAAAGTGGTAACTGGAGTTACTGCTTGCTTGGCGGCATGCTGCTAACACGGTCTCTGCTTCTTCCTGCAGGATGGCCACCTCTGTTGATGTGCTGGTCTCCATCTGTGTTATCTTCGCCATGTCCTTTGTGCCGGCCAGCTTTGTGCTCTTCCTCATCGAGGAGCGGGTCAGCAAGGCCAAACACCTGCAGTTTGTTAGCGGAGTGAAACCTGGTATTTACTGGCTTGCCAACTTTGCCTGGGACATGGTAAGTACAACAGATTTACAGTTTAGTTTATTTGTCCGAGGTAACCATATAACCATATAACCATATAACAATTACAGCACGGAAACAGGCCATCTCGACCCTTCTAGTCCGTGCCGAACACATAATCTCCCCTAGTCTCATATACCTGCGCTCAGACCATAACCCTCCATTCCTTTCCCATCCATATAACTATCCAATTTATTTTTAAATGATAAAAACGAACCTGCCTCCACCACCTTCACTGGAAGCTCATTCCACACAGCTACCACTCTCTGAGTAAAGAAGTTCCCCCTCATGTTACCCCTAAACTTCAGTCCCTTAATTCTCAAGTCATGTCCCCTTGTTTGAATCTTCCCTACTCTCAGTGGGAAAAGCTTTTCCACGTCAACTCTGTCTATCCCTCTCATCATTTTAAAAACCTTTATCAAGTCCCCCCCTTAACCTTCTGCGCTCCAAAGAATAAAGCCCTAACTTGTTCTACAGTTCTACAGTACAGTTCTACAGTACAGTGAAAAGCTTTTTGTTACTTGCTATCCAGTCAGCAGAAAGACAGCACATGATTACAATCGATCCATTTACAGTGTATAGATACATGATAAGGGAATAACGTTTAGTGCAAGGTAAAGCCAGCAAAGTCCGATCAAGGATAGTCCGAGGGTCACCAAATAGGTAGTTTAAAATACGGTTTGAAATGTTAAGCAATACTGCATGTTGCAAAACAGTCCTGCGCTGTATTTAAAGGATGAGTTCACAAACCGGAGCACCCGGAGAAAACCCACACGGTCACAGGGAGAACGTGCAAACATTGTACAGACCGCACCCAGGGTCAGGATCGAACCCGGGTCTCTGGCGCTGTGAGGCAGCAACTCTACTGCTGCGCCACCGTGCCGTCTCGGTAAAGTTTAAGAAAGAACTGCAGATGCTGGAAAAATCGAAGGTAGACAAAAATGCTGGAGAAACTCAGCGGGTGAGGCAGCATCCATGGAGCGAAGAAATAGGTGACGTTTCGGGTCCCGAAACGTCACCTATTCCTTCGCTCCATGGATGCTGCCTCACCCGCTGAGTTTCTCCAGCATTTTTGTCTACCAGGTGATTTTTGTAAAATCCTTTTCTGATACGGTTGGCAAATGACTCTTTGCTTTGTGTGACACGACTATGAAAGGATGAAATGACTCTGGTAGAACACGTGACAGGATAAAGTAGCAATGTTACAACATTTTGAGATTTTAAAAACCAAGTCTGTAATTTATCCCATCAGATAAAGCATAAAAAGAAGTTTAATTTGACACCCAATTCACTTTCATATCTTCAGTATTAAAAATGTTATGACCATTTTCATACTCGGAAATTAGCATCTTGTTCCCTATTGCTTTTCCATTGACTTAACACAAAAGCTGTGATCGAGGACAGTCAAAAGCCCATAACTTTCTTATAAATTAAGAGAACTGAAATAAATTTTCAGTTATTATAGATTGAAGCATTCTGAAACAAATATGAAACAATCTTACTTAGATGACTTGAAATTAAAGCATATAATTAGTTAGTCACCTAATTGTAGCTAATTACAAAATTCAATTACTAGATCTAAACATCTATCAATTTCTTAAGAATAGATTAATATTTTTAAATAGCCTAAGTGTCCAATTAACATTCACACAAGAATTCACATTATAACATAATTTTAAAATCTCATTGTCATGAATTTATAGGCCAAATGGAAGGAATTTAATGTTTAATACCTGTAAATTAATGGCCATGCGAGTGGGTTTTTCTGGAATTGGAACGTTGCGGTTGCGGTGAATTTAAACCCCATATCGGCAGGAAAAATACTGCCGGTTCGTATGGGGGAAAAAATCACCCTTTCGCAACGTAAAATGTGAATTAAAGGCATCTTAAGGAACATTTTTATACATAAAATAAACGGCTTTCCTTTACCTGCCCCGTACGTGAAATCCGTCCCCGTTGACGGCTTTAGAAGCTGATTTTAAAATTACTCCAGCGCTGAACTTGTTCGATTATAAAAAAAATAAATAAAAAAAATAAAAAAAATACGCAGAACGGCCGTCGGAACAATTCTTCAGCAAAAGCTTGCACTCCAACGAAATATAACCCAGGACAAGGTAGGAGAAACCCGCGTTTTAACCCCCCCCCCCCCCCCCTCAAAGACGCCAAAATCGCGCACACGGCCAGTGGCAGAATTGCAGCGCCGCTGAAGGTAAACATTGTAACATACATAGATAAAGCATTTATTGAATTGCTCTTTGATGAGGGGGACAGACCAATAACCAGTGCCACTTCTTTCCAGTGTAATTACGCAGTTCCCGCTACAATGGTCGTCATTATCTTCATCTGCTTCCAACAAAAGTCCTACGTGTCTGCCTCCAACCTGCCCGCGCTCGTCCTCTTGCTCTTCCTCTACGGGTGAGTAGGGCTCAGCGTTTGCCTGCTCTGCGCCCGCGCCTGCCGTTGAATTTGTTGAAAAATCATCAGTGGATCCTCCAGCGATTCCTCGCGCGGAAACTTGGTTTCACGTGTGTTGATTCTGTTCCCCCAGGTGGTCCATCACCCCCCTCATGTATCCAGCCTCCTTTTTGTTCAGCATCCCCAGCACAGCCTACGTGGTGTTGACCTGCGTTAACCTGTTCATCGGCATCAATGGCAGCGTGGCCACTTTTGTCCTGGAGCTCTTCACAGACAAAGTAAGATCAAGTCAAGTCGCTTTTATTTCTATAGTTTGTTTCCTCTTTACTATCACCTCTCATCAATTCAAGATGGAAATGGTGCAGAGAGGATTTACGAGGATGTTGTAAGGGCCTGAGCTATGGGGAGAGTTTAAGCAGCCAAATCTATTCCTTGGAGTGCAGGAGGGGGCTGAGGGGGCGATCTTATAAGCGGTGTACAAAACCATGAGAGGAATGGATTGGGTAGATGCACAGAGTCTCTTGCCCAGAGTAGGCAGAGCCAAGAACCAGAGTCAAGTCAAGTCACTTTTATTTCTATAGCACATTTAAAAAAACAACTCTCGTTGACCAAAGTGCTTTACATTGGTGGAGGTACTAACGTTACACAACATTGGTTCATAGATTAAGTACATACATAAATACATACATATAGCCCTCCCTCAGAGGATGTCAAGAAAGGCTTGAGAGTAAAATGAGTTTTAAGTCTCGACTTAAAGGAGTCGATGGAGGGGGCAGTTCTGATGGAAAGAGGATGCTGTTCCACAGTCTAGGAGCTGCAACCGCAAAGGCACGGTCGCCCCTGAGCTTATGCCTAGACCGCGGGATGGTCAGTAACCCCAAGTCGGCTGATCTGAGGGACCTGAAGGTGGTGTGGTGGGTAGGCAGACCTATGATGTAGGTGGGGGCAAGCCCGTTAAGGGCTTTGTAAACATAAAGAAGGATCTTGAAATTTATTCGGAACCGCACAGGGAGCCAGTGGAGAGAGGCCAGGATCGGGGTGATGTGGTCCCTTTTTCGGGTGCCCGTTTCTCCTGCCCTAGAGCATTATTCAGCAATTATAATCGAAGGCCGGTGTAATTTGTTGATGATGTGGTGTTCTGCCATTGCGTTCACTGACTTATCCAATGTATATGGGCTACACAATGGGAGAATTCCGGCGCCAGAGACCCGGGTTTCGATCCTGATTACGGGTGCTGTCTGTGCGGAGTTTGTCCATTCTCCCTATGGCCGTGTGGGTTTTCTCCAGCTGTTCCGGGTTTCCGCCCACATTCCAAGGAATGCAGGTTTGTAGGTTAACTGGCGTTGGTAAAATTGTAAATTGTCCCTCACGTGTAGAACCGTGTTTGTGTACGGGCTGATCGCTGGTCAGCACGGAATCGGTGGGCTGAAGGGTCTGTTTCCACCATGTATCTCTGAAGTCTAAAGTACTGATGTACTGTAGAAACAAGGAACTGCAGATGCTGGTTTATACCAAAGATAGACCCAAGGTGCTGGAGTAACTCGGGCAGCATCTCTGGAGAAAAAGGATGGGTGACATTTCTTCAGACTCTGGTATTTTTTTGGTTCTGCCGGAGGTAAAGAAAATACCGCACCTTTCTTTGAGATGCGCGTTGACGAGGCAGCCGGTTCATTGTCTCGAGCTGCGCTTGCCATCACCGCAGGCAGGCGAGGACCTGTCAAGTCTGAAGAAGGGTCTCAGCCCGGAACATCACCCATTCCTTTTCTCCAGAAATACTGCCTGTCCCGCTGAGTTACTCCAACGTTTTGCATCTAACTCTGGGCCGAAGCCTCATTAGTCCCACAGCCCACTGGATGCAAATGCTCCTCTAGTTCGTTATTCATCATTGACATGGTCCTGAAATCCTAACATTACCCTGAAGCCATAGACGTCGGTGCGGCAGACATCCCCGTTTTGCTCTGTTTCACCGTCACGCCGTTCCCTCTGTCTGTGGAATTCTCTGCCTCAGAGGGCGGTGGAGGCCGGCTCTCTGGATGCTTTCAAGAGAGAGCTAGATAGGGCTCTTAAAGATAGCGGAGTCAGGGGATATGGGGAGAAGGCAGGAACGGGGTACTGATTGGGGATGATCAGCCATGATCACATTGAATGGCGGTGCTGGTTCGAAGGGCCGAATGGCCTACTCCTGCACCTATTGTCTATTGTCCCCGTATCCACTTGACTATAAAATGTCCTGGTGTTCCAATATCATGTGTGTCCGTGCCCTGCTGGGTATTCCTGTGGATGTAGATACCTGCCACCCCCCTGTAGATCAGTATCACTCATGCTATGAGTCATACTGTGGCTGCCCACTGGTTTAATAGAAAGCCCTTTTCCCTTTGCTCCCCCGTCTTGACTAGTATGTTAAGATGGAGTTACCAATGCTGTATTGCTAATAAAAGTCGTTGGATCTTAATCACTGTTCGTGAGTTAATCTTCAACCACTTGTTCCTTCGCATTGAATTTTTGTTTCTTAAGGTTTTCCCTGTGTGTGTTACTGTGTCACACCTTGTTATTGCTGCTGCAAGTAAGGAATTCAATGTTGAGTTGTAGGTGTATAAGACAATGAAACACTTTTGACTCTTGACATGTCTGATAGCAGTCGTGTGGGTAATTCCCTCCGTCAGTGGAGAAAATGAAATCGGTGACAGCGTTGGTTGTAATGCTGATTGTTTTGTTCCTAGTGGGGAAGGGATTGGGGGACGATTTTCCTGCGGGCGGCACGGTGGCGCAGCGGTAGAATTGCTGGCTTCCAGAGCCAAGGACCCTGGTTCCATCCTGACCACGGGTGCTCTCTGTATGGAGTCTGTACGTTCTCCCTGTGACCGCGTGGGTTTTCTCCGGGTGCTCTGGTTTCCTCCCACTTTTCAAAGACGTACACATTTTTAGGTTAATTGCCTTCTGTGGAGGAGGCCCAGGACAGAAAGGTCAGTAGGGGAAGGGGAGTTACAGTGTTCGGCCACCGGGAGAATGTGGGAGATCCCGGAGTCCATACAGGGAACAGTGGATACAGTGCACTGACCCAGAGAGTGGTGGTCAGCTCTTCACATTCACCCGGTAAACAGCGATGCTAGCTGGAACAGCACAGGAATTAATTCCTTTCTATTCCGTGGCATTTCACCATTAGCATCCGACTGCATCGCCTTGCTGGGTGCAAAATAACGTGGTTTCTTGCTTTACGTGAAGGAGAACACATTGAACAATTCAGATGAGCAGCATACAGGCCACAGTCTTAGAATAAAGGGGAGGTCATTTAAGACTTGAGGTGAGAAAAAAACATTTTCACCCAGAGAGTTGTGAATTTGTGGAATTCCCTGCCACAGAGGGCAGTGGAGGCCAAGTCACTGGATGGATTTAAGAGAGAGTTAGATAGAGCTCTAGGGGCTAGTGGAGTCAAGGGATATGGGGAGAAGGCAGGCACGGGTTATTGATAGGGGACGATTGCAATGAATGGTGGTGCTGGCTCGAAGGGCCGAATGGCCACCTCCTGCACCTATTTTCTATGTTTCAAAGTGTAAACCGACAATGAGACACAATCCCTTCCCCACTCGGAGAAACGTCAGCAGCATCACACCCAATACAACCATTGAATCAATGCTTGCGAAATGTGACGGAAAATATATTTATATTTTCACTGGGTGTTTATTTCCTCTCCCTCTGCAGAAATTGAATGATGTCAATCGAATCCTGAAGAAAGTTTTCCTCATTTTTCCGCATTTCTGTCTGGGTCGAGGACTAATCGACATGGTGAAGAACCAAGCCATGGCTGATGCCTTGGAGAGGTTTGGTCAGTACTTGTTTCTAATGGTCTTCGGGAGTCTAGTCCGCCCACTTCTGCTTCTGTTCAGTTGAGCTTATTGTCACGTGTACCGAGGTACAGTGAAAAGCTTTTGTTGCGTGCTAACCAGTCAGCAGAAAGACAGTACATGATTCCAGTCGACCCATTTACTTCAATTCCCCTTCCCATTCCTACACAGACCTTTCTGTCCTAGGCCTCCTCCATTGTCAGAGTGAGGCTAAACGCAAATTGGAGGAACAGCATCTCATATTTTGCTTGGGCAGCTTACAGCCCAGTGGCCTGAATATTGATTTCTCTAACTTCAGATAGCATTGGCATTCTCTCCCTCTCCTTCTCCTTCTCCCCCCCTCTCCCTCTCCCTCTCCCTCTCCTCTCCCTCTCCCTCTCCCTCTCCCTCTCCCTCTCCCTCTCCCTCTCCCTCTCCCTCTCCCTCTCCCTCTCCCTCTCCCCCTCCCCCTCCCTCTCCCCCTCCCCCTCCCAATTTTTTTTTCAATTAAAAAACTTTATTGGCATGATAAAAACATTGTTATATTGCCAGGGTATAAAACATGATATACATATTTAAAATGCATAAGTATAAATACAAGTATACAGTGCATGGATAGATATGTCCCTGTACATAAACTCGCAATAGGCCTATAGCCCTTTATTGATTGCTACACGTTCTTGCAGCTGTAATAATAATAATGGATGGCATTTATATAGCGCCTTTCTAATACTCAAGGCGCTTTACATCGCATTATTCATTCACTCCTCAGTCACACTCGGTGGTGGTAAGCTACTTCTGTAGCCACAGCTGCCCTGGGGCAGACTGACGGAAGCGTGGCTGCCATTCTGCGCCTACGGCCCCTCCGACCACCACCAATCACTCACACACATTCACACACAGGCAAAGGTGGGTGAAGTGTCTTGCCCAAGGACACAACAACAGTATGCACTCCAAGCGGGATTCGAACCGGCCACCTTCCGGTCGCCAGCCGAACACCTAGCCCATTGTGCCATCTGTCGTCCCAAAGCTGTAAGCAGTACAACACAATAGCAAGTTTAGCAATTCAATATTAATTTCTTAGTGTCAGTTAATGTCAATTAGTGTGTGCGTACATATGTGCATGTTGGTCCTCTCCCTCTCCCTCTCCCTTTGTGTGCTCCCCTTGCGTCCCATGTCTGCATGTACAAGTTGCACAGAGTTAACAGCAGAGAAAGCGACCATTCGGTCCAGTCAGCCATTCTGTCAACTTCAGCATTTCCTCATTCTAATTACATCTTTTGGGGGTAATATGCTGGCATGGGTTAAGAATTGGTAAACTGACTGAGAGCAGGCCAGGAATAGCGAGGTCATTCTTGGGCTTGGAAACTGTCCAAAAGGTGTTACATGGATTATCGCGGAGGGCCCGTCTGTTCACCATCTATTCAATCTGTTGAATGAGGAATCCTGTGTAGTGTAACTCGTTTTATTGATGGTGTAAAAATAGGCAGTAGTGGGACTGTGAAGAGGATGTGGGAAAATGTTCCTTTAGAAAGGAGATGCTAAATTGTTTTCAATTCAAAGGGTGGTGAATCTGTGGAAATCGTTGCCACACACGGAGGCCAAGTCATTTAAGGTGGACATTGACGGGTTCTTGATTAGTACGGGTGTCAGGTGTTATGGGGAGAAGGCAGGAGAATGAGGTTGAGAGGGAAAGGGCGGCACTATGGCAGAGCAGTAGAGCTACTGCCTTACAGTGCCAGAGACTACGGGTGCTGTCTGTACTGAGTTTGTACGTTCTCCCCGTGACCTGTGTGGGTTTTCTCCGAGATCTTCGGTTTCCTCCCGCACTCCAAAGACGTACCGGTTTGTAGGTTAATTGGCTTGGTGTAAATGTTAAATTGTCCCTGGTGTGTCTAGGGTGGTGTTAATGTGCGGGGATCGCTGGTTGGTGATGACTCGGTGGGTGGAAGGGCCTGTTTCTGCCCTGTATCTTCCGCCATGATTGAATGGTATAGTACACTCAATGGGCTGAATGGCCTATTTCTGCTTCTATGTCTTATGGTCCTATGACTGGGGGTTACCAGACTCTGATATTTATAACACATTCTGGTTCAATGAAAGTCGTGTAAGTTGGTTTGACGATGACCCGGGAATTTCCACCTGAACGTTGGCGATGTGTCTTCCTTGCAGGAGAGAAGCAGTTTGTGTCTCCGCTGTGCTGGGACCTGGTGGGGAAGAACATGTTTGCCATGGCTGTCCAGGGGGCTGTCTTCTTTCTCTTCACCATTCTGCTGCAGTACAAGTTCTTCGTCAAAATGAGGTGAGATTATCTTCTGCGGGATTAAAGATTTGCTGCAAAATCCCATCCTGATGAAAGAATAACCAGCCAGTCAGTGCCAGTCGGCCCTCTCGTGGTGCAGCCAGCTTGTCCCAGTTCTGCTCAAGATTTGACTTGTGTATCAAAACGTGGCATCGTGTTAAACCTTTAAACGTTAAAAATTAAATGTGTCCAGTGTAACAGGAGTGTGAGAGAATATTGCTGACTCGGGGACAGATGTATGTTCAATACTATAGTCGTAGTTTAGTTTAGAGATGTAGAAACAGGCCCTTCGGCCCACCGAGTTCGCACCGACCAGCAATCCCCGCACATTAACACTACCCTACACACACCGGGGACAATTTTACATTTATGCCAAGCCGATTAACCCAGAAACCCGTACGTCTTTGGAGTGTGGGAGGTAACCGAAGATGTCGGAGATAAACCACGCAGGTCACGGGGAGAACGTGCAAACTCCGTACAGACAAGCACCCGTAGTCAGGATCGAACCCCTTGTCTCTGGCGCTGTAAGACAGTAGCTCTAGCGCTATGCTGCCCAGTGTCAGTACAGTTTATTGTCACGTGTACCGAGGTACAGTGAAAAGCTTTTGTTGTGTGCTTAACCAGTCAGCGGCAAGACAATACATGATTACAATCGAGCCATTTACACTGAATAGATACACGAGAAGGGAAATCAGAGTTAAAGTAAGAAATGCTGTTGCAGGAGTAGAGATTTAAGAGTGTGGAGCGATTGTAATATGTGACTGTAGACCTGCTTCTGTGGCTAGCACGCATATAGTCGCCTGAGTTAGGTGCCTTCTAGCATAGACATAGACTTGCATAGTTTGTAATGGGCGTGGAATAAGACTAGCATATTCTGCAAAAGATGCTTCAAGGAGAGTATAACCCTGTGCCACCAAAAATGTCAGAGCGAATGTGTGCTTTCCAAATAGGAGGTAGACAAAAATGCTGGAGAAACTCAGCGGGTGAGGCAGCATCTATGGAACGAAGGAATAGGTGACGTTTCGTAGGATGTGAAAGAAGGTAACGTCGCCTATTCCTTCTTCACAGAGATGCCGCCTGTCCCGCTGAGTTACTCCAGCATTTTGTGTTTACCTTCGATTTAAACCAGCATCTGCAGTTCTTTCCTACACATTATATCCATCATGGATTGTATCCCTCTGTCTGGATTGTATCCCAGTGTAGGGTCGAAGAAGGGTCTCGACCCGAAACGTCACCAATTCCTTCACGCCATAGATGCTGCCTCGCCCGCTGAGTTTCTCCAGCATTTTTTGTCTGCCTTCGATTTCTCCAGCATCTGCAGTTCTTTCTTAAACATTTCATGTACATTCCAAGTGATCCTTCAGCGAGGCAAACGGATCCGGAACATGACCCCAAGTGAGAGTTTAGAGATACAGCACGGAGACAGGCCCTTCGACCCACCGAGTCCGTGCCGACCAGCGATCGCCTGTACACTCGCTTTCTGTCATCCCACTTTCGCATCCTACACACTGGGGACAATTTACAGAAGCTAATGAGCCTCCAAACCTGCACGTCTCTGGAATGTGGGAGGAGACCGGCGCGCCCGGAGAAAACCTGCACGGTCACGGCTAGGAGGTGCAAACTCCGCACCGACAGCACCCGCAGTCAGGATCGAACCCGGGTCTCTGGCGCTGTTAGGCAGCAAATCTGCCGCCAGAAGCGGAGGTGATGCGCGGAGGTAATTTAGTGTCACATGTGCAAACGTGAGGCAAATATGTAACGGTGTGTTTACTGTAATTATTCATGGGGTAACACACACACACACAGGGGGTAAAGGCTTGTGGATTTTTTCTTTGTTTTTGGGATAAATTCAGCAGCTGATCCACTGCGTTCCCTCCACAGGCCGATGGCATTGAAGCTTCTCCCGTGGGAAACAGAAGATGAAGATGTCGCCAGAGAGAGGCAAAGGGTCTTGTGCGGTGGGACCGAGGGCGACATTCTGGTTATCAAAGATCTCACCAAGGTAAAAGGACGTTTACTCTGTCAACAACTTTCATCGGGTGACTGCTTCTATTGACTTGGCTTTGGACCGTCACGGTGGCGCGTACAGCGGTAGAGTTGCTGCCTTACAGCGAATGCAGCGCCGGAGACCCGGGTTCGATCCCGACTACAGGTGCCGTCTGTACGGAGTTTGTACGTTCTCCCCGTGACCTGCGTGGGTTTACTCCGAGATCTTCGGTTTCCTCCCGCACTCCAAAGTCGTGCAGGTTTGTAGGTGAATTGGCTTGGTGTAAATGTACAAAATGTCCAACAATACCTGGGTGCCGTGGAGAGAAGGGCTTCCCACCACCAACACATACAGTATATGCCTCTTTACCAATGTCTTCAAATTGAGAATCAAAAGTGCTGCAAATACTCAGCAGGTCCAGCCACACCTGTGGGAGAAAACCAGAGTTATGCCCCTGTCCCACTTAGGAAACCAGAACTGGAAACCTCTGGAGACTTTGCGCCCCGTCCAAGGTTTCCGCGCGGTCCCCGGAGGTTGCAGGTGGTTGCCGGAGGTTGCAGGTAGTGGAAGCAGGTAGGGAGACTGACAAAAACCTCCGGGAACCGCACGGAAACCTTGGGTGGGGCGCAAAGTCTCCAGAGGTTTCCGTTCAGGTTTCCTAAGTGGGACGGGGGGCATTAACCAACATTCTCGGTCAAAGACCTTTCTTTTCCACTGTGTATCTACCATTGACCGTTTGAAGTCAGAGCAAGGCTTTTCTGTATTGGCTATCAACGAAACCACAAAGCTGCTGCCTTGTCCAGCCATTAAAAATCACTTCATTTCTCTCCAGGTTTACAGAAGGAAAAAGAAACCGGCCGTGGATAGATTGTGTGTGGCCATTCCCCCAGGAGAGGTGAGAGATGGCTGACATGGCAGAATATGGGCATCTTCAACTCACTGGATTGTTCTGTCTCACTTCAAGTAGTATGAATATTGATTTCTCCAACTTCCAACTAACCCTGGCATCACTCCCCCCCCCCCCCCAACTCTCTCTCCATCCCTTCCCCACCCAAGTCGTACCAGCTTCAAAGTCAACTTGTTGAGTCTCATTGTCAGTAACACGTTTTCACCCAGCACACAGCTAACAATGGCCGGTTCCCTTTATCATCATTACTTTTTTACACATTTTTCATTCATTTGTTCTATCTCTCTCTCTCTCCATCGCCGTCTATGCCTCTCGTTTCCCTTTCCCCCGACTCTGTCTGAAGAAGGGTCTCGACCCGAGACGTCACGTGTTCCCTCTCTCCAGAGATGAGATCCTGTCTGACCCACTCAGTTACTCTGGCTTTTTGTGCCTGTCTTTAGCTTAAACCAGCATCTGCAGTTCCTTCCTGCACATCAATCTGTCAGCACTGGATATCATTAACTGTACGTCCATTGACGTTGCTGGGAAGTGTAGTTGCATAATCATCAAGTTTGGGGGACATTTGAATCAGCTCGGTGCCTTTTCTATTGTTGAAGTACCTAATAAAACAATACCTCCTTGGGTACTTTTACATATACCAAGAACTGATGTATTTAAGAGTGAGTCCAATATCCACAAGAACCAAATCAAGCTGATCAAATATTTTAGGTTTAAGAAGGAACTGCCGATGCTGGAAAATTGAAGGCAGACAAAAATGCTGGAGACAATAGCCAATAGACAACAGGTGCAGGAGTAGGCCATTCGGCGCTTCGAGCCAGCACCGCCATTCAATGTGATCATGGCTGATCATCCCCAATCAGTACCCCGTTCCTGCCTTCTCCCCATATCCCCTGGCTCCGCTATTTTTAAGAGCCCTATCTATCTCTCTCTTGAAAGCATCCAAAGAACCCGCCTCCACCGCCCTCTGAGGCAGAGAATTCCACAGACTCACCACTCTCTGTGAGGAAAAGTGTTTCCTCGTCTCCGTTCTAAATGGCTTTCTCCTTATTCTTAAACTGTGTGGCCCCTGGTTCTGGACTCCCCCAACATCGGGAACATGTTTCCTGCCTCTAGCGTGTCCAAGCCCTTAACAATCTTATATGTTTCAACTCAGCGGCTGAGGTTGAGACCCGAAACGTCGCCTTTTTCCTTCGCTCCATAGATGCTGCCTCACCCGCTGAGTTTCTTCAGCATTTTTGTCTATCAAATATTTTAGGTTCATTTATTGTCACACGTACTGAGGTACAGTTTAAGCTTTTTTTTTGTTGCATGCTATCCAGTCAGCAAAAAAAAACTATACATGATTACAATCAAACCATCCACAGTGTACTGATACAAAATAAGGGAATAATGTTTAGTGCAAGATAAAGTCCAACTAAAGATAGTCCAATGAGTTAAATGGGTGGTCAGGACTGCTCTCTAGTTGGTGATAGGATGGTTCAGTTGCCCGGAAGAAATTGGAGAAATAAATGGATATTTCTAATTTCTCTAAATTATTTTTTTAATGTATCTGAAGACGTTCTGGGCCATGTAGTTCCAAGCAAAGGCGGCCATCAAGAAATAGCTGTTACCTGCAGTTACCTGCATTGTGTTGACTGTGAAGAGGATGTGTCACGACTCTGTTATTTACAACCAGACATTCAGGTTTAATGAACATTGCATCATTGTGTTGGTTTGAAGTTGACCAAGGAATCTCCATCTCAACGTGTGATCTGCTCTCCATGTTGGCGACACGGGTAGCAAGACACAAAACCCTGGAGTAACTCAGCGGAACAGGCAGCATCTCTGGATAGAAGGAATGGGTGACATTACGAGATTTGAGACCCTTCTTCGAAACGCCACCCATTCCTTCTCTCCAGAGATGCTGCCCGTCCCGCTGAGTTACTCCAGCATTTTGTGTCTGTCTTCGGTGTGAAACCAGCATCGGCAGTTCCTTCCCACACATGGGATGCAAGAATAGGTTGCATTGTTGCATAGGTTGTACTCGCTAGAATTTAGAAGATTGAGGGGGGATCTTATAGAAACTTACAACATTCTTAAGGGGTTGGACAGGCTAGATGCAGGAAGATTGTTCCCGATGTTGGGGAAGTCCAGAACAAGGGGTCACAGTTTAAGGATAAGGGGGAAATCTTTTAGGACCGAGATGAGGAAAACATTTTTCACACAGATAGTGGTGAATCTCTGGAATTCTCTGCCACAGAAGGTAGTTGAGGCCAGTTCATTGGCTATATTTAAGAGGGAGTTAGATGTGGCCCTTGTGGCTAAAGGGATCAGAGGGTATGGAGAGAAGGCAGGTACAGGATACTGAGTTGGATGATCAGCCATGATCATATTGAATGGCGGTGCTGGCTCGAAGGGCCGAATGGCCTACTCCTGCACCTATTTTCTATGTTTCTGTTGTATTGCACTGTTGTTTTTGGTTGGATAAATGAATCTCTCCTGAGCCGTCATTTCCATTGCAGTGTTTTGGACTTCTGGGGATTAACGGAGCTGGAAAAACATCGACCTTCAAGATGCTGACAGGAGACACTGAGGTCAGCAGTGGTGAGGCCTTCCTTGATGGATATAGGTACAAACTGCTTGGTGATTCCTGAAAATTAAACTGCTAAGCCAGCGGGCAATGTACAAGTGTCAAGTCAAGGGAGTTTTAGTGTCGAGTGTCCCAGAACGGAACAATGCAAATTTCACTTGCAGCATCGCACCAGATATCTGAACTTAGTACTCTGTAAAACCCATAATAAACAAAAGAAGGTTAAGTGTATTTATTAAAAAAACAGACAAATAAATAAACAATAATAGTGCAAAGGCAAGAAAAATAATGCCCCCAAGTCTAGAGAGTTCAGAGCCAATTTGGAAGGTTGTAGCGTTTAATAGCCTGATGGTTGTTGGGAAGAAGCTGCTCTTGAAGCTGGATCCTACAGTTCTGAGGCTCCTGTACCACCTTCCCGATGGCGGGAGTGAAATGAGGGTGTGGCCAGGGTGGTGGAACTAGTGTTGGCATTACAAGATGGGCCAAAGGGTTTTGTTCCACGCTGGATGACTCTAGAACCTCGTGCCACCCAGAATAGAAACCGACCATGGAAATATCTGGAGTCTGGCGCGGTCCAACAGAGGGTGATGGCTTGAAGTTGGAGCGGGAGAGGGTAACACAGATAAAGCTGGGGGATGAAGTTCCAACTTGTTGAGAGATTTTGCTCAGTGTCGAAGCTTCTTTCCCCTTCCAGCATCCTGTCCAACATCCAGAACGTGCACCAGAACACCGGCTACTGCCCACAGTTTGACGCCATCAACAAACTGTTGACCGGCCGAGAACACCTCGAGTTCTACTCCCAGCTGCGTGGGATTCCCCAACACGAAATTGCCAAGGTATGTTGGCCTTTATAAAGCCTAAAGGGCCTGTCCCACTTACGTGATTTTTTTTGGGGACTTGCCGGCACCCGCCATTGTCGCAGCGGGTAGCTGAAAATTTTCAACGTGTTGAAAATCCGGCGGCGACCAGAAAAAGGCACGACTCGGACACCCTTTCTGAAGAAGGGTCTTGATCTGCAACGTCTCCCATTCCTTCTCTCCAGAGATGCTGCCTGACCCGCTGAGTTACTCCAGCATTTTGTGTCTTATCTAGTATTGTTTTCAAGAGATGTATTTAAGAGAGAGTTATACCCCTGTCCCACTGTACGAGTTCATTCCAAGAGTTCTCCCGAGTTTGCCCTGATTCGAACTCGGAGATTTACGGTAATGGCCGCTCGTCGGTACTCAGGGCTCTCGTGGACATTTTTCAAACGTGTTGAAAAAATCTTCACGAGTCTTCCCGTGCTTACCCGCCGTTAGCGGGTCTTCCAGAGTACCTGCCGTTAGCGTTACGAGCCGCTAAGAGACGTCCCCGAGCTCCGACGTACCCGCTACGTTCATTCTCCGTGCTTACCACGAGTTTGATTTTTTTTTTTCTCTCGGGAGAGCACTTGAATGAACTCGCACCGTGGGACAGGGCTATTAGATATAGCTCTTGGGGCTAAAGGAATCAAGGGATATGGGGGGGGGAAGCAGGAACGGGGTACTGATTTTGGATGATCAGCCGCGATCATATTGAATGGCGGAGCTGCCTCGAAGGGTACCCCTGTCCTCCAGGTACTCCAACACCTATTTTCTATGTTTCTAGGTGACTGAATGGGGCATAAAGAAGTTGGGACTGTCCAGCTACGCGGATCGACCTTCTGGCACCTACAGTGGGGGCAACAAGAGGAAGCTGTCCACTGCCATCGCACTCATCGGATGCCCGCCCGTCGTCTTCCTGGTTAGTGTGTTGCCCTCCGATCTGCAAATAACACACAACATGGCTGGTCATTTCCCCCAGAGCTTCTACCCGTGTTAAAGTAAACGTCAGCACGGCGATATGAAAGGCACTGCAGGCGCGCAGCCAGAGAGCACTTATAGAATATTAAACTGCTGAAGATTCACAACGTTCACTGAATCCTTTTAGATATCTTGCATCAGTCTTGTCCTCCAAGTGGAAACATCAATACTCCAAAGCTTCACCAAACCAGGATGGTTCAGGACCTCACTTTACAGGTACAGCGCGGAAAGGGGCCCTTCAGCCCACCGAGTCCGCGCTGACCAACGATCATCCCGTACACTATCCTACTCACTAGGAACAATTCTACCAAAGCCAATTAACCTGCAAGTGTGGGAGGAAACTGGAGCACCCGGAGAAAACTCTCATGGTCATGGGGAGAACGTGCAAACTTCGTACAGACAGCATCCATAGTCGGGATTGTACTCTGGAGCTGTGAGGCAGCAACTCCACCGCTGCGCCACCGTGCCGCAGAAGTGGATCTTTGCTCAGTTTGCAATGCCTTGAGACAAATTGGTGTAGGATGGAGTCGAGGGTCTCTGGTGCTGTCTGCTTCAGAGAAGAAGAAGAAAGAAGCTGTAGCGATGGAGAGGACAGGGCGGAGCTGCGATTTTCCCCATCCGGTGATGACTTATTTTTATTTTAAATTTTATTAGAAGCAATTGTACAAGAATAAAGCAATCGACATGAAAGGTATACAATTTCCGTATAGCTTCATTTTTAACATTATTGCCATCTAATTTAAAAAAAATAGAAAAAAGGAAAGAATGAAGATAAAGAGGAAAAATGCTAAAGAGAGAGAAGCAAAGACCCCTAAACTACCAAAGAAGTGCAAGAAGAAAAAAGAGAAATGAGAAAAAAGAAGGGAGATATGCCCCACTGACCTTCTCCTCCCCCCGGCTCACCCACCAGTTTTAAATTTGTGTTCAACCATTCTGTTGTTGAAGAAATTCAGTGAAAGGAGACCATGTTTTGAAGAATTGGTCTGCTTTTTCAGATCGGTGATGACTTATTAGTGCCGTGCCAATGAGTCTGCAGGAGATACCGGTTATAACAGCCAGTTCAGTTGAGTTTATTGTCACGTGTACCGAGGTACAGTGAAAAGCTTTTTGTCACGTGCTAACCGGTCAGCAGAAAGACAATACATGGATCCAATCAATCCATTTACTGTGTACAAGATGCATGATAAGGGAATAACGTTTAGTGCAAGGTAAAGCCAGCAAAGTCCGGTCAAGGTTGGTCTGAGGGATGTCAAAGAGGTAGGAAGTAGTTCAGCACTGCTCTCTGGTTGTGGTAGGATGATTCATTTGCCTGATAACAGCTAGGAAGAACCTTCAGGATAATGGGGGTGGGGAGACAAGTTGGACGAACAGGGTTGTCTTAGGAATGGTTGTCGTTCTTTTCGTTGACAGGACGAACCTACAACTGGAATGGATCCCAAGGCCAGGCGATTCCTCTGGAACTGTATCCTGAGTGTCATCAAGGAAGGGCGATCGGTGGTCTTGACTTCACACAGGTGGGCCCTGGTCATTATGCGATTTTAGACATGCAAGTAGTAGATGTTTGTGTTTCCAGATCTGCGTGCTTTCCCCTCCTTGACAGATCAGCCATGAATGAATGGAAGAGTAGACTTGACGGGCTGAATGGCCTAATTTTGCTTGTGTAATAGACAATAGGTGCAGGGGTAGGCCATTTGGCCCTTCGAGCCAGCACCGCCATTCAATGTGATCATGGCTGATCATCCCCAATCAGTACCCCGTTCCTGCCTTCCCCCCATATCCCTGACTCCGCTATTTTTAAGAGCCCTATCTAGCTCTCTCTTGAAAGCATCCAAAGAACCTGCCTCCACCGCCCTCTGATGCAGAGAATTCCACAGACACACCACTCTCTGTGAGAAAAAGTGTTTCCTCGTCTCCGTTCTAAATGGCTTACTCCTTATTCTTAAACTGTGGCCCCTGGTTCTGGACTCCCCCAACATCGGGAACATGTTTCCTGCCTCTAGCGTGTCCAAGCCCTTAACAATCTTATATGTTTCAATAAGATTCCCTCTTGTCCTTCTAAACTCCAGAGTGTACAAGCCCAGCTGCTGCATTCTCTCAGCATATGACAGTCCCGCCATCCCGGGAATTAACCTTGTAAACCTACGCTGCACTCCCTCAATAGCACGAACGTCCTTCCTCAAACTAGGGGACCAAAACTGCACACAATACTCCAGGTGTGGTTTCACTAGGGCTCTGTACAACCTCAGAAGGACCTCTTTGCTCGTATAGTGTATGTTCTATGGGTAAAAGGGTTGATGTGACGTGTATATCTGACCATTGTTGTACTCCTGCGGCAGCATGGAGGAATGCGAGGCTCTGTGTACGCGGATGGCCATCATGGTGAATGGGCGTTTCCGCTGTCTGGGCAGCGTGCAACACCTGAAAAGCAGGTAAGGTCATCATGCCCTCCCTCTGCTCTCCAATCGACTGACAACCAGACGTGCGGTATATAAGACCCGGAATCATTGACGCAAGCAGAACAATGCAATCGGGCGATCTTATAGAGGTGTGCAAAATCATGAGGGGAATAGATCGGGTAGAATCACAGAGTCTCTTGCCCAGAGTAGGGCAATCGAGAACCAGAGTACATAGGTTTAAGGTGAGGGGGGAAAGATTTAATAGGAACCTGAAAGGCTACGTTTTTACACAAAGGATCTTCTTTCGTGTCCATCTTCCATGTTTCAAATGTTGACCTCGCTGTCATCGACCGTCATGAAAAGGACGCAAGCTTCCATCAACAATCACTTGTTGCAGTCGATGATGGTGGTAGCAGAATTAGCTCGGGATACTTCCAGTTTCCAGCCCCGCCACGTGAATGCTTCTGCTGTGGGGCCGCACAAAGGATGATTTGGTGTATGGAAAGAGCTGCAGGAGGAGGTAGTTGAGGCAGGAACTATCATAATGTTTAAGAGACATTTTGCCAGGTGCATGGATAGTACAGCTTTAGAGGGATATATGGACCAAGCGTGGGCTGGTGTAGATGGGGCATGTTGGTTGGCGAGGGAAAGTTTGGCACAAGGGCCTGGATCGGCACTGTGTGACTATCCTGCCCTAGGAAGTTTAACTTGGTAGTTTTGGTTAAGTCAGAGCCTTTCTATTATCTATGGGAGTAAACATTCTGTTTAAGCACTGATTGATGAAATTTACCAAACAGATGGCCCTGGCTGCTTTATTAAAGTCACCTGAGGTCAAATGAAATAGTTTTTTGATGTATCTTTCTGCAATGTCCTCTCCCACACTAGCCTGGTGCCTCTGTAGCTGCCTCCTACATCCCACCAGCCCCTCTCTCGTTCAAATGAAATCTCTCTGCAAAATACCCAAGACCATCATAACCTCCAACTTGCTGCAAAGGAGCTCGCTGCTTCTCTGCACTGACAATGGAAAATATTCTCCATAATGCTCAACATCAACCCAGTGAGGGGGGAAAAAGACTTAAAACAGCGATTGAGGTCAATCTCGAGAAAGTTCAAATTATTGGCGACTGTGTTTGGAATTTATCTTCCAATTGAACAAAGGGCGGCGCAGTGGTGTAGTTGCGGCCTCACAGCGACAGAGACGCAGGTTCCATCCTGATTACGGGCACTGTCTGTACGGAGTTTGTATGTTCTCCCCATGACCTGCGTGGGTTTCCTCCGGCTGCTCCGGTTTCCTCCCAAACTCCAAAGACGTACAGGTTTGCAGGTTGATTGGTTTGGGTAAAATTGTAAATTGGCCTTGTGTGTGTGTGTGTGTGTTAGTGTGTGTGTGTGTGTGTGTGTTAGAGTGTGTGTGTGTTAGACTGTGTGTGTGTGTTAGACTGTGTGTGTGTGTTAGAGTGTGTGTGTGTGTTAGTGTGTGTGCATGTTAGAGTGTGTGTGTTAGTGTGTTATAGTGTGTGTTAGAGTGTGTGTGTGTTAGAGTGTGTGTGTGTGTGTGTGTTAGAGTGTGTGTGTGTATGTGTGTGTGTTAGAGTGTGTGTATGTGTGTGTGTTAGTGTGTGTGCATGTTAGAGTGTGTGTGTTAGTGTGTTAGAGTGTGTGTGGGTTAGAGTGTGTGTGAGTTAGAGTGTGTGTGTGTATGTGTGTGTGTGTGTGTGTGTTAGTGTGTGTGCATGTTAGAGTGTGTGTGTTAGAGTGTGTGTTAGAGTGTGTGTGTGTGTGTGTGTTAGAGTGTGTGTGGGTGTGTGTGTTAGTGATTGTGATTGTGAGCGGGGATCGCTGTGGGCCAAAGGGCCTGTTTCTGCGCTGTATCTCTAATGTCTAAAGTGAAGTGTCAAAGCCCAGATGTTTGTCGCCAGGTTTGGAGACGGCTACACCATCATTCTGAGGAGGCATTGCTCTGCACTGGACGTGTCCCCTGTGGAGGAGTTCATGACGAGTACGTTCCCAGGCTGTATACTGAAGGAGAAGCACCACAGCATGCTGCAGTATCAGATACCAGCCAGCTGCTGCTCCTTGGCCAAAATCTTCAGCGCACTCACAAACAACAAAGAAAAGCTGAAGATTGAAGACTATTCCGTGTCGCAAACAACCTTGGATCAAGTAAGAGCTAATGTCCCCAGATTCACCAGGGTCACGTTACTCTTCCACCTACCCGGTGGGATGGTTGTGTTCAAGAAGGAACTGCAGATGCTGGAAAATCGAAGGTAGACAAAAATGCTGGAGAAACTCAGCGGGTGCAGCAGCATCTATGGAGCGAAGGAAATAGGTAACGTTTCGGGCCGAAACCCTTCTGGGTTTCGGCCCGAAACGTTGCCTATTTCCTTCCCGAAACGTTGCCTATTCCCTTCCCGAAACGTTGCCTATTTCCTTCCCGAAACGTTGCCTATTTCCTTCCCGAAACGTTGCCTATTTCCTTCCCGAAACGTTGCCTATTTCCTTCCCGAAACGTTGCCTATTTCCTTCCCGAAACGTTGCCTATTTCCTTCCCGAAACGTTGCCTATTTCCTTCCCGAAACGTTGCCTATTTCCTTCCCGAAACGTTGCCTATTTCCTTCCCGAAACGTTGCCTATTTCCTTCCCGAAACGTTGCCTATTTCCTTCCCGAAACGTTGCCTATTTCCTTCCCGAAACGTTGCCTACTTCCTTCGCTCCGTAGATGCTGCTGCACCCGCTGAGTTTCTCCAGCATTCTTGTCTACCTGGTGGGACAATTCAATGACCTGCTTCCATGGTCCCCTCTGTCCATGGCCTGGAAGTGCACAGAGTGCCATGATTATCAATGCTAAATCCTGTTGCTGAGAGTTTTGCCACTGGAGTCATCGAGTGATACAGCGTGGAAACAAACCCTTCGGCCCAACTTGCCCACACTGGCCAACATGTCCCAGCTGCATTAGTCCCACCTGCCCGCATCTGGTCCATATCCCATCAAACCTGTCCTATCCATGAGCCTGTCTAACTGTTTCTTAAACGTTGGGATAGTCCCAGCCTCAACTACCTCCTCTGGTAGCTCGTTCCATACACCCACCACCCTTTGTGTGAAAAAGTTACCCCTCAGATTCCTATTAAATTATTTCCCCCTCACCTTAACCCCATGTCCTCTGGTCCTTGATTCACCTACGCTGAGCAAGAGACTCTGTCTTCTACCCGATCTATTCCTCTTATTATTTTATGCACCTCTATAAGATCACCCCCTCATCCTCCTGTCCTCCAAGGAATAGAGTCCAAGCCTATTCAAACTCTCCCTGTAGCTCAGACCCTCTAGTCCTGGCAACATCCCCGTAAATTTAAGATCGACACAAAAAGCTGGAGTAACTCAGCGGGACAGAGAGCATCTCTGGAGAGAAGGAATGGGTGACGTTTCGGGTCGTGACGTTTCGAGTCGCCACCTGTCTGAAGAAGAGCCACCCATTCCTTCTCTCCAGAGATGCTGCCTGTCCCGTTGAGTTACTCCAGCAATTTGTGTCTATCTTCAGTTTAAACCAGCATCTGCAGTTCCTTCCTGCACATCCTCGTAAATCTTCGGTATACCCTTTCCAGCACTACCCATAACATTTTTTAAGGATAGTGGAATATTAACTCTGCTTCTCTTTCCGCAAATTCTGCCTGAATTGATTGTACATTTCCTATTTTTAAATCATAATAAATAATTAATGATTATATATTCAAATAAACATTCAGTTGATTACTGTAGAAAGAAGGAACTGCAAATGCTGGTTTACAAATAGACACACAGTGCTGGAGTAACTCACCGGGTCAAGCAGTATCTCTGGCGAACATTGATAGGTGACATTTCAGGTCAATAGACAATAGGTGCAAGAGTAGGCCATTCGGCCCTTCGAGCCAGCACCACCATTCACTGTGATCATGGCTGATCATCCACAATCAGTACCCCCTTCTTCAGGCTGATCAAGTCCCGGCCTGATGCGTCAGACATCCATTTTCTCCAGAGATTGTGGATGATCAGCCATGAACTGCCACAGAAGGTAGTTGAGGCCAGTTCATTGACTATATTTAAGAGGGAGTTAGATGTGGCCCTTGTGGCTAAAGGGATCAGGGGGTATGGAGAGAAAGCAGGTATGGGATACTGAGTTGGATGATCAGCCATGATCACATTGAATGGCGGTGCTGGCTTGAAGGGCCGAGTGGCCTACTCCGGCACCTATTGTCTATTGAGATGCTGCCTAACCCGATGAGTTACTCCAGCACTTTGTGTCTTTTTTTCCAGTTGAGTGCTGATATTTTCCACTGCGCTATTTTAACTCTTGTCTTTTTCTCCTCCCAGGTATTTGTCAATTTTGCCAAGGATCAGAATGAAGAGGAATATTTAAAGGACGTCGTAACACATGGGTCACAATACAAGGAAACAGTAAAGCGCATCAGAACCTTCCTAGCAGATGAGAATGTGAGAGAGAGCTCCGTGTGATCTGGGTGTGAATTAAATTGCTGAAACGCGTACAGGAGAATCCAAAACGCCGCGAGTCGAGGGATTGTGGCCGGACTGAGCAGTCAATCACAGGGCAAACCTGTCCACTCCTCTGTAAGGACTCTGTTCACCGCGACCACCCAATGCCCAGCATCACCTCCTATCATTGCCTCCCCCCACCCCTTCACCCCCTCCGCTGACCGGTCCAGCCCACCCCAGCCCAACCCACCCCAGCAAACTCCACTCCACCCCACCTCACCACACCTCACCCCACCTCACCTCACCCCACCCCACTCTACCCCACTCTCCCCACTCTCCCCACCCTAGCAAACTCCACTCCACCCCACCCCACTCCACTCCACCCCACCCCACCTCACCCCAGCCCACCCCACTCTACCCCACTCTCCCCACCCCAGCAAACTCCACTCCACCCCACCTCACCCCACTCTACCCCACTCTCCCCACTCTCCCCACCCCAGCCCAACCCACCCCAGCAAACTCCACCCCACCCCATCCCACCCCACCCCTCACCACCCCACTACACCCCACCCCTCACCACCGCAGCCCACCCCACCCCACCCCACAAGGGTGACTCTGATTTCATTACCATTCATTGACAGGATGAAAACAAAGCTTTTATTTTTAAAAACTATTCCTTTCTGTATTTGTATGAATGATGAAACTCATGTACAGAAAAAATTATTTATACTGTTTCCTCCTTGACTTTCAGTGTTTTTTAAGCTTTTGAGCTCTTGCAGCACATGTTGTTTACCTGGCACTTTATTCCTTGGAATGATCTGAAATTGAATGCTAGCAGGTTGATGTATTGTTGTAAACCTCTATTTATTTCCCTTCTCTGGCCCCACAGTTGACTGGGCGACCCACTCAGCTGATACAAGCTGCCAGGCAAGGAAGTAAAGAAGGTGGATTAATTGGCAATTAATTCCTAGAATCCACTAGGAATTCCTAGAATCAATCTAGGATTTTTATTATTGGCAATAGATAAGGGGAGAAGTCAAGGCCTGTCCCACTTCCGGGATTTTTTTTCGGCAACTTGCCGGCACCCGTCACAGTCAATAGACAATAGGTGCAGGAGTAGGCCATTTGGCCCTTTGAGCCAGCACTGCCATTCAATGTGAGTCGCAACAGGTCGGCAAAGATTTTCAACATGTTGAAAATCCAGCGGCGACCAGATAAAGGTACGACTCTTTGGGCGAACCGCTCACGGCCATACAGACATCACCACGCGACATCGCTGGATTTTGAACATTTGGAC
The DNA here is from genome assembly GCF_010909765.2 of Amblyraja radiata. Taxonomy (NCBI): domain Eukaryota; kingdom Metazoa; phylum Chordata; class Chondrichthyes; order Rajiformes; family Rajidae; genus Amblyraja; species Amblyraja radiata. Next base: position 28,200,921 of record NC_045984.1, on the reverse strand, counting down.
AATTTTCAGCGACTATGATGGAGGGCCAGCAAGTCGCCGAAAAAAATTGCGTAAGTGGGAAAGGCCCTTAAAGGAAATTGGAGGGGGCTCATTAGACTCGTTATGCTGGGTTGACTGAATCTGCAAGTAGATAGTATCCAAGCCTTAACTGAACTGCTGAGAATTGAATGATAGAAAGCAGCCTTGACTGTCGGAGCACATTGCCAATTGCAACCTCTCTCCTCCTTTCCAATTTCCAATTCTGGCGGTGTTGCTCGGATCATTGTGCATTTCATTTACAGAGGGCGGTGCAGTGGCGCATCGCTAGAGTCGCTGCTCTTGCAACGCCAGAGACCTGGGTCCCATTAACTCATTCATACGGTCACGTCAACAGCACTTGATTTTCTAACACATAGAAATCATCAAAAAATAGACCAGTTAATGTAAAAATAAGCGACATTCCTTAGCCACGATTGCTCCCATCAAATAAAATACACAGTTACACACCACAGCATAGATCTGCAACTGAAGTGCGATTTTTTTTTTTTAAATGGCAGCTTTACCAAATTTTTGTTTTTTGCCAAACTGCATTATAATCGATGAAGTGTGGTCATTGTCTTTGTTTGAGACATGTGGCAGTTACTTTCCACACAGGAATCTCTAGCACAGGAATAATGTCCTGAGAGTTTGCTTTACTGATGTTGGTTGCAGGACATCAAGATAATCCCCCTGCTTTCCAAGTAGTTGCAGTGGGACCGTTATGGATGGTGCAGTGGTAGAGTTGCTGCCTTACAGTGCCAGAGCCTGGATTCTATCCTGATTTGGTGCTGTCTGTACGGAGTTTGTACGTTCTCCCTTTGACCACGTGGGTTTTCTCCGGGTGCTCTGGTTTCCTCCCACACTCCAAAGTTGTGGAGGTTTGTAGGTTAATTGGTTTTGGTAAGTTGTAAAATTGTCCCTCGTATGTGAGTGTGTAGGATCGTGCTAGTGTACGGGGTGATCGCTGGTCAGCGCGGACTCGGTGGGCCGAAGTGCCTGTTTCTGCCCTGTATCTCTAAAGTCTAAAGTATTTAATATCCACTTGAAGGGAGATAGTCTCAGTTCCACCCTTGATCTAATAGATGGTGCGTCCACGAGTCCAGCAGTCCTTTAGTGTTTATCTTGGGGCCTTGTACAGCATGAACACTGAAACATGAATCCAGACCTATTGAATCAAGAGAATGTTCTGATCAATCATAGACGCATAGAAAATAGGTGCAGGAGGAGGCCATTCAGCCCTTCGAGCCTGCACCGCCATTCTTTCTGATCATGGCTGATCGCCCACAATCAGTACCCCGTGCCTGCCTTCTCCCCATATCCCTTGATTCTGCTATCCCTTAGAGCTCTATCTAACTCTCTTTTAAATTCATACAGTGATTTGGCCTCCACTGCCTTCTGTGGCGGGGAATTCCACAAATTCACAACACTCTGGCTGAAATCTTTTTTCTTTTTTTTTTCTCACCTCAGTTTTTAATGGCCTCCCCTTTATTCTTAGGCTGCGGCCCCTAGTTCTGGTCTCCCCCATCATTGGGAAAAAAATTCCTGTATCTAGCTTGTCCAGTCCTTTTATAATTTTATATGTTTCTATTCATCTAGCTTGTCCAGTCCTTTATAATTTTTTTAATACATTTCTATTCAACGAATCCTGTTGCGGGCAGGGTCTGCTATGTTTAGCTTCTATTGAGTCAATTAAAATCAAATGCACAATGTTCACAGCTGGCTTTGGATTAGAAAGGGGAGACATGGAGGTTGAAATTGGTAACACTGAATTGTCAGTGTAGATGAAGTGCTGAAGACAAGATTACTGTCACTGGACTACACCACAAAGGACTTAAAACAACTTGCATTTACTGGGAATTCTACCCAGAGATTGTACTGTGAATTCAACATCACATTACCCATGGGGCATCTTCATCCAAAGATGCTTTTTACAAAGAGGGCCATTTGTAAAGCAGCTGCGTCACATTGACTGTGAAAGTTACAGGTTTATTTTATAGCCGTTTATACTCGTTAACCCAGCAGGAATTTTCACTTTCCTGGCGTCTGCAGGATTCTTGGTCCCAGCAATGATCCCTGCACACCACCGATATAGCTGCGACGAAAGCTTCAGGTGAATTGAGTACCACTGTGCATTAATCTGGACAATTGCCCCATTCCTTCAGTCTTCCCTTCCCTATAGTCCCACACGTTAGGCACTTCCCACTCGGTGCTGCCTGGTGGTGAAGAGCTGCAGATAAGCCGGCGTTTAGAAACTAGCCAACAATCAGAATGCAACGGATATTCTTTGCTATTTTGCGCTTCTGTGACTTTGCACTTTAGTATTTGAGGACTGTAATAAGCGGCAAAATAAGGGGCAGAGAAGAAAAAGCCACGCATGTGTATGTTGAGAATGAAATGATTACAAATCGGAGAATTGCCAGCAGGGCAAATAAAGCAATCGCAAAATTAGAAAGTTGAATAAATCAGGAATTAGTTCCTCCAATTCTTTCCATTAGTCTGCTGAAAGAGAAAGAAAGTCTGGAGACGGGGTTAGTTTGTGCTCAAAATATTGGTCAGTTCAACGAGAGGAAAATCCACGTCAATTTTTTTATTTAAAAAAAAAAAAATTTAAGCATCATTTTTATTAATCGCAGGCAGACCCCGGTACCCAGTATCAGTGAGTCTGGAGTTCATAAGTTATAGGTGTGGAATTATGCCATTAGGCCCATCAAGTCTACTCCGTCATTCAATCATGGCTGATCTATCTCTCCCTCTCAACCCCATTCTCCTGACACCTTTACTAATCAAGAATCTCTGCCTTAAAAAAAGACCCAATGTCTTGGCCTCCACAGCCGCCTGTACCCAGGGGTTGTCAGGGGGTCTGTTGACCCTTTCTTTACTCATTGGGTATCAATGGGTCTGGAGCCTGAGGGCTAGATGCAAAACCTTGACCTATGCAATGTTTCCTATGAAGCCACTCAGGGAAGTTCCTTTGCACCAGTTACACTGGAGAAGCCCTGTGAGGAATGAAGCCACCCTACTCATGGGTCTTTGCCCAAAAAGCTCCTGTCAGAAACCCCATCCATCTCCCTCTCCTTGAAACCGGAGAAATATTTTGAGTAGCAACAAAGGTACCCTGAAGAAAAATGCTGCTGCTTCACTTGCACAAGTTTAGGGGATAAAAATGTAACGTTATGTTTGGGATATTTTGGAGGGCGTTTGGTAGTAGACTGAATGGGCCCTGGTGTGGAACCTGCAATGTAGGAGCGATCAGTTCTACACTGAGCACAAATTGTCCATCTTACTCGAACTCAATCATCATGACAGCAGCTTTGAGGAAGAGACCTGGTCTGTTTGTGTGTCAGACAGAGGGCCTATGCTTGACCTTGGTGTCTGCATACTTGGCCAGACTTGTCCGGGCAACAGTCTAGTCGCCCTGGTTGTTGCGGCTCTAGGGCTACAGTTGTGTGTTGCTATCGGGGACACAGCCACCGCTACTAAAGCCCAGCTCGTCAACTGACTTCATCGCTCATGATTGATCGAATCAACCTCGGAGATTTTGAAAACTAAATATTCGCAGAATGTCATGTTTAAGAAGGAACCGCAGATGCTGGGGAAAAATCGAAGGTAGATAAAAAAAATGCTGGAGGAACTCAGCGGGTGAGGCAGCAGCTATGGAGCGAAGGAATAGGTGACGTCTCGATCCTAAACATCACCTATTCCTTCTTCGAAGGGTCTCGACCCGAAACGTCACCTATTCCTTCTACGAAGAAGGGTCTCAATCCGAAACATCACCTATTCCTTCTTCGAAGGGTCTCGACCCGAAACGTCACCTATTCCTTCCACGAAGGGTCTCGACCCGAAACGTCACCTATTCCTTCGCTCCATAGATGCTGCCTCACCCTCTGAGTTCCTCCAGCATTTTTATCTACCTTCATGGAATGTCATGGTGATCCCGAGCGGGAGACACTGAAGATCGGTTCCGGATAGAGTTTGTCCAAATCACATTCCAGTGTTCTTGAGATCATTTAATGGTTGAAATATCATTCCTTCTGAGTACACAATGCACAAGAATGACGTACGTGTATATTGAGCCGATGTATTCCCTTTCTCAAGCTGCTCTTAAAGTTGCCTCTGTCCCTGGTCCCACTCATTATTAATATTGTATTGGACTGTGTACACATTTTGACAAAATAAAGCGAGATCTACAACTGAGAAAGTGCTTGCCATGGATACTTTCATTTTTGTCCTGGGTCGATTGGGTAAAGTGTGAATGCAAGTCGAGTTTATTCATCACATACACATACGAGATGTGCAGTGAAATGAAAAGTGGCAATGCTCGCGGACTTTGTGCAAAAAACAAACAAACAACCAAACAAACTACAAACAGAATTGAATAGAATCACATATTCTTTTACATATTACATATTGTGGGAGGAAGGAAAAAGGAAAAAAAAAAAATCCAGCAATTTAAAAAAAACAGTAGAATGGTACACAAGTTAGTCCCTGGTGAGATAGGAGTTTACAGTCCTAATGGCCTTTGGGAAGAAACTCCTTCTCAACCTCTCCGTTCTCACTGCATGGCAACGGAGGCGTTTGCCTGACCGTAGCAGCTGGAACAGTCCATTGCAGGGGTGGAAGGGGTCTCCCATGATCTTATTACATAGATATTACATTAAAAATAGGTGCAGGAGGAGGCCATTCGGCCCTTCGAGCCAGCACCGCCATTCATTGTGATCATGGCTGATCGTCCCCTATCAATAACCCGTGCCTGCCTTCTCCCCATATCCCTTGGCTCTGGAGTTGCACCTCCTGATGTATAGTTCCTGCAGGGGGGCGAGTGAAGTTCCCATAGCGCGTTCGGCCGAACTCACTACTCTCAGTGTGTGTGTGAGTGTGCACTCCCTATTTATTTCCATGTGTTTGCTTGCACGCCCAGACTGGGACCTGTAGATGTTGAACTGAATGTACAGAGTACTTTACACTTCAGCGATACTTCAGGACCCGGGGAAGAGGATGGAGGGAGCTGGCGATGGTGGGCACAAGAGCAAGGGCCGGTAAGAGAGTGCACCAGGGTCTTGCCTTGCCTTCCCTCAAGGTCAGCTGCGGGAGGCTCTCCACGGGCCACGAGGGCTGAAGGCGGCCGGGCGAGGAGAGGGACGACGGTTCGCTGGCTGGAGGCGACGGCTGGAGGCCCTGTAGAGGCCTGGGGCTCGCCTGGATCGGGGGCCGCTCCAGGAGACCGAGCGGGTGGACCGGACTGGACTTTGAAAATTGCACCAAAACCTGGCGACTATTGTGTGCAGTTTGACTATTTTGATGCTCTTTGCATAATCAAACATAGACAGGTACATGGATAGGACAAGTTTGGAAGGATATGGACCAAAACGCAGGCAGGTGGGTCTAGTGTAGCTGGGACATGGTGGTTGGTGTGGGAAAGTTGGGCCGAAGGGCCTGTTTCCACACTGTATCACTCCACGACTCTAATCGATTGTGCTCAGGTATGGCGATACTTTACTGAACTAGGCAAAAAATAATAATTTCACACTGCGTCTGTACATGTGAGAATAAAGAACCATTTACTATTTGTGTAGGAAGGAACTGCAGATGCTGATTTACACCGAGGATAGACACTAAACGCAGGAGTAACTCAGCGGGACAGGCAGCATCTCTGGAGAGAAGGAATGGGTGGCGTTTCGGGTCGAGACCATACTATTTAACAACATAGTAAGCATTTGGCCTATTGTGTATGTGACACCTCTCAGAGCGATCTCAATCCCCCAATTATTCCCCAGCGGCCCACTATCTTGCACATGTTATTAACACTGGCCCGCCAAATACTGCTCTGCCCATGGGTAATGTGCAGCAGCCCATTGATCTGACTACCAGCATGTATTTGAGATGGGGGGGGGGGGGGGGGAGACCTGAAAACCTGGATTAAAACTAACACTAACACAGGGGTACTAACTCCACACAGTGTCAGAGATCGGGATCGAACCCTGGCCAATGGATATGTGAGGCAGCTGCCTGTATTACCCGAGGACACAAAGAACTGCAGGAGCTGGTTTACAAATAAAAAAAACCTCATGAAGTGCTGGAGTAACACTGCAGGTCAGGCAGCATCTGTGGAGGACATGGAGAGATGGCGTTTTGGGCTGGGACACTTCAGACATGTACGTCACCGATCCATGGCCTGCAGAGATGCACCCTGACCTGCTGAGTTACTCCAGCACTCTTTTTTGCATGTATTGCCAGTTGTACCGTGGTGCTGCCAGTCACTGGAAGAGACCTTGTCCTTGTGGAAATTGTCGAGGTTGTCTGAAAGCACTTGTGCAAGTCCTGACAATTCCAAAACAGATTTCAGTTGTTTAACCTGCAGTTACTACACTTGAGCATAGAAGCTAAAATTGATATCTGTATAAATGTAAATCCCCCAATAGTTTTTTAATGTAACTTTAATCTGAATTATTCAGCAAGACGGGTGAGGCATGTCTACTGAACACATCACTGCTATTGTGTCATCTTGTCTTTGGTGTAAACCAACATCTACAGTACCTTCTCACACAACAAGAATATGCTGAGACAGATACTAAATGCTGGAGTAACTCAGCGGGGCAGGTACCATCTCTGCAGGGAAGGAATAGGTGACTTTTCGGGTGGAGACCTTCTTCACACTGAGTGTCAGGTGAGAGGGAGACACAGAGGTAAGGAAGGGTAAGGTGTGAAAACAAGACATCAAAAGAGATGCGAATCAAGGATAATATAGAATAGATCAATTTTGGCTAGGAAAAGGTGACATCAAAGCAAACAAAATGTATTTGTAATGCTGAGGATTTATAAGGCACAGGTCAAACCGCACTTGGAGTATTGTGAGCAGTTTTGGGCCCCGTACCGTAAGAGAGATGTACATCGTTGGAGAGGGTCCAGAGGACTATCTTTGATCGGACTGTATCTTTCACTAATCGCATTATTCCCTTAATCATACTTCTGTACACTGTGGACGGCTCGATTGTAATCATGTATCGTCTTTCAGCTGACTGGTTAGCTTGCAACAAAAGCTTTTCACTGTACCTCAGTACACGTGAACCGTGAATGAATAAACTAAACTAGAAGGAGATTTATAGTCAAGCTTTGCAATAGTGTTTGATCTAACACAATTCATTTCAAGCATAACGGATGCTTGACTGCTAGACTTAGTGTGGAAACTATCTTGTCAGTGCAAACATCAGTGCAACTGCATTAAATCACAGAAATATTTAAAAATACAATTTTTATTCCGAGTTTAAAATAAATACACAAGCAAAATCTATCGTAATAAAAATAATTGTCATTCATTATCGAGACAAAGTGCAATTAAATCATATATCATATATCAAAACAATGCTTGCTCTCAGAAGGGATGTTTATGAAGATGTTACCAGGACTAGAGGGTGTGAGCTATAGGGAGAGGTTGAGTCGGCTGGGACTCTATTCCCTGGAGCGCACGTGGATAAGGATGATCTTACAAAGGTGTATAAAATCATGAGAGGAATTGATCGGGTGGATGCACAAAGTCTCTTGCCCAGAGTAGGTGAATTGAGGACCAGAGGACATAGGTTTAAGGTGAAAGGGAAAAGATTTAATAGGAATCTGAGGGGTAACTTTTTCACACAAAGGGTGGCGGGTGTATGGAACAGGCTGCCAGAGGAGGTAGTTGAAGGGCCTTTCCCACTTGGGTGTCATTTGCGTGTAATTTACGTGACATCATTTAGGCGTCACGACGCGCGCATGGTGCGTGATGACGTAGGCAGTGATGCGCGGTCGAGCGCGGCGCCCCAGGATTTTGGGATGTACAAAATCTTCACGCGCCATCTGCGTGACGCGCAAATGACGCCCAAGTGGGATACGTCCTTGAGGCTGTGACTATCCCAACGCTTAAGAAACAGTTAGACAGGTACATGGTTAGGACAGGTTTGGAGTGATATGGACCAAACGCAGGCAGGTGGGACTAGTGTAGCTGGGACTTGTTGGCCAGTATGGGCAAGTTGGGCCGAAGGGCCTGTTTCCACACTATGACCCTCTGGCTGTTCTGGCAAATGTTCTGTTTCAATTATCCAAAAATAAAAAAGTTCATGTGCTGAAAATGCAGAAGTCAAACAGAAAATGCCAGAAATACTCATCAGATCAGACTGCAGAAGAGAATGAATGTTTCAGATGAAAGACCAAATGAAATAATTCCCTATTTTCTCTCTCCTTGATTCATGAACTTTGTTTCTCTCCCTCTCGTTCCTGTTTTAGATGAGCAGTTTTCTGGGGGGTGAATGGCTGTTACTCACGCCCCTGGATTGTCCCTGCAGTAAACGTACTCCGTCATCCTGGAGTAGAGATATTAGTTCACATGGAATCTCCCACTCACGTTGAAGACCATCGTGGTCGGGGCACTTTTAAATTGTAAATTGTTCCTAGCGTATAGAATGGTGCTAGTGTACAGGTGATCGCTGGTCCGTGCAGACTCGGTGGGCCGAAGGGCCTGTTTCCGCGCTGTATCTCTAAAGACGGTGTTGGTTGTTTGACTCTAGCTTCAGTTATTGTGTATGGATGATGAGCAAGGCTGGAGTGAGATGCAGACGAGAATATTTAGGAGGCTCCCTGAGCTACAGTGAGGCCACTGAGTCTCTCAACTACATTCAAACAAAGATTGAATATACGATCACTCAGTCTGAAGGAGGGTTTCGGACTGAAACGTTGCCTATTTCCTTCGCTCCATAGATGCTGCTGCACCCGCTGTGTTTCTCCAGCATTTTTGTGTACCTTTGATTTTCCAGCATCTGCAGTTCCTTCTTAAACACTCAGTATGGCCATGTCTTCACAGACACTTATTTCAGGAAAGTTGCCATTTATATTTCATGCTGCCTCGGCAAGGCCACCAACATCATCAAGGTCGAGTCGCACCCTGGCCACTCCCTCTTCTCCCCTCTCCCGTCAGGCAAAAGGTACAGAAGTGTGAAAACGCACACCACCAGATTCAGGGTTAGTTTTTTCCCAGTTGTTATCAGGCAATTGAATCATCCTACCACAACCAGAGAGCAGTGCTGAATCACTATCTTCCTCTTTGGTGACCCTCGGACTATCCTTGATCGGACATTGGTGGGTTTACCTTGCACTAAACGTTATTGCCTTATCATGTAATCTACACACTGTAAATGGATCACCTTATAATCATGTGTTGTCTTCTGCTGACTGGATAGCACGCAACAAAAGCTTTTCACTGTACCTCGGTACACGTGACAATAATCTCAACTGAACAGGTAGGATGGTGATTTGGTGGCTGGAACTCCAATCCAATTGCTATAAGCAGAACAGAGCAAGAGTGGAAAACATGATGTAGACAAGACATCCTGATCTCTCCCCTCCTGGACCCTGGAGATTTGCATCCGAAGAAAAAAAATGGAGGTGTGTTGTTATACTTCACAAAGCAGTATTGTCCAGATAAGGGATATGATGAAATACGTTTTAAAACTAAATCCAACACAAAGCAACAAATGCACACTGAAGTTATTGTGCGCTCTTGAAAGCTGAGGAATGATGTTCAGTTCTCATTGTACAAACGCCTGTGTTCTCTGGTCTTATTGTGTCCAATGTCGCTACCTGAGAGTGAAGGCAAAAGGCAAGTTGGGTAAATTCATAGCCACAGTGGGAAAGAATCGTTGCCCATTTATTTCCCCCTAAACTCAAATATCTTATTCATATCCTTCAACCTTGCTTCTCCATTGTGCTAAATGCAAAAGTCTCCCGCACTAACTCTTTTATGTTCAGGGTTTCTGATCTCATTTCCCACTCCATCTTCTTCTGTTTTCCTGCCGCTTTTGGACTTTTAAAATACAAACTGGAGTCAACAAACCAAAACTAATTCAGTTGCTGCCCTGAAAGTGATTAACATTGAAATATTTTGGCTGAATTTCTCAGTTCAACAAAGGTAAATCGCTGCTGTTGGCAATGTAGCTCAGTCACTCTCAACAATACGACATTGGGTGACATGGTGGCACAGCGGTAGAGTTGCTGCCTCATAGCGCCAGGGTCCCAGGTTCGATTCTGACTACGGGTGCTGTCTATACGCAGTTTGTACATTCTCCCCGTGAGTGCGTGGGTTTTCTCCGGGTGCTCCGGTTTCCTCCCATGCTGCTAAGGAGGTTAATAGGCCTCCCGAATATGAAGATCAATATCCTCTTTACACCACAGCTGGAGATAAGAACATTGATCTGCATGTGATTCACTGTCCACTGGGTGAAGACATTGCTTCCGATTCCAGTCCTGAACGGCACACTCCTCATTGTGAGACTCTGACCTAAATACCTCAGCCAGAAGAAGCATCTACAGCCAAGCCCTCGATGATGTTTGAAGAACTCAAAAGCTATGTGGAGAAGGCAGGAGAATGGGGTTGAGAGGGAAAGATAGATCAGCCGTGATTGATGGGCTGAATGTCCTAATTCTGTTCCTGTGACTTTTGAACATATTTCGATCAGGTCGCCTGTCTTTCCTCTAAACTTTAGATAGTATCTGCCCCGTCTGCTTGCTTCTCATAGAGATAGAATCATTAGAGAGTCCCTTGGCCCAGCTTGCCTAGGCCGGACAACATGTCCCATCTACACTAGTCCCTCAACCCTAACCCTAACCCTACATCAGTCTGAAGAGGGTTTCGGCCCGAAACGTTGCCTATTTCCTTCGCTCCATAGACGCTGCTGCACCCGCTGAGTTTCTCCAGCACTTTTGTCTACCTTCCCTCTAGACCTGTCCTATCCACGTACCCGTCCACGTTCTCCTCACGAGAAAGCACACCCAGGCCCCCCCCCCCCCACCAAACTGCTGTCCCCAAAGACTAACTTGGTGACCCTTCCTTGCGCTCCCTCCGTGGCAAGTCCATTGTTTCTGAAGTGATTAGTTCTGTCTCTTCCACACAATGACTGTCACACGAACCACAAAGCTGCGACAATACCTGTTTTTGGACAGGTTGAGCCTGATGGGCAATTTATCTCCTGTGAGATCTGCTGGCAGACGCATGTATCCAGTCTGGCCATCCATTCTATTCTCAGGCTGTCTGTAGAGTGAAATGCTTCTTCTGTTACGTACCCAACCCATTGTGTCTCTACTGAAACAAAAGATAGTTAACAATTTAATTGATAGTGACACCAACCCCTGGAAAACCTCTCTATATAATTGAGGGCAAGGTTATTTCATTCTAAAATTCATTCCTTGCTGGCCATTTACATATTAAATTTGAGGAATGACATCCTTGTGATTGAGGCAGTGCAGCGTAGGTTCACGAGATTGATCCCTGGGATGGCGGGACTGTCAAAAGAGGGAAGATTGAAAAGACTAGGCTTGTATTCACTGGAGTTTAGAAGGATGAGGGGATATCTTATAGAAACATATAAAATTATAAAAGGACTGGACAAGCTAGATGCAGGAAAAATGTTCCCAATGTTGGGTGAGTCCAGAACCAGGGGCCACACAGTCTTAGAATAAAGGGGTGGCCATTTAAGACTGAGGTGAGAAAAAACTTTTTCACCCAGAGAGTTGTGAATTTATGGAATTCCCTGGCACAGAGGGCAGTGGAGGCCAAGTCACTGGATAGATTTAAGAGAGAGTTAGATAGAGCTCTAGGGGCTCGTGGAGTCAAGGGATATGGGGAGAAGGCAGGCACGGGTTATTGATTGGGGACGATCAGCCATGATCAGAATGAATGGCGGTGCTGGCTCGAAGGGCCGAATGGCCTCCTCCTGCACCTATTTTCTATATAAATGGGTCAAACTGCTAATCATCCATACAACGGTGAGAACCTTTACAGCCTCCAGGCCAGTGTGTCAGGAAAGCCATCTTCATGTGGGATCATTTTCATGGATATTGTTGTAAACTCCGATTGGATTTTAAGGATTGAATTGATTTTATTGAATTGATTTTATTAGGGACAGTGCATATTAATAAACATTTGCATGTAATATGCAAGATTGTAGCCAGTAGCTAATTTCCATCTTTAGTCCCAAACAAGGTAAAAACAAAAGACAAAAACAAAAACAAAACAAACAGTATGGTTTAGCCTGCAGTCATAACATAGAATAAATAACAAACACTCAACACAGTTTAAAGTCCCAAAGTCATTGTCTCTTCCCTCCTTGCTCTCCCTCTGCACTGAGGCAACCCAAGCCTCCGATGTTATGACCCCGCCGGGTGATGGTAGGTAAGTCCCGCAGGCTGAATCCGAGCTCCGCAAACGGGCCGGTTCAAACTCCGCGGCCCGGGGCGGTCGAAGCTGCCGAAGCTGCCGTCCTCCAGACCAGCGGACGCAGCTGTAGTTGCGGGAGCTCCGGAAAACAGAACTCGAGCCCCCGATGATGTCGTCCACTGGCCCGCTGGCCCGAGCCTCCGAGGCTCCAAAGTCGGGTCGGAAGCTGTGCCGCACCGCAACCACAGCCCCGAAGTCGGCCAGGCTCGCGTTGTTAAGTCCTGGCTCTGCTCCACAGCCTCCACAGCCTCGAGGTCGGTCGCAGTTGGAGGCCGCCAGCTCCGCGATGGGCCTCAGCGCAGACGGACACGGAGACGGGGGATACGGCAGGAAAAGTCGCATCCCCCCCCGAAGGAAGAGCCAAAAAACACACCACACCCACCCCCCCCCCCCCCCCACACACACAGCCAAACAAACCGAAACAAACCGCAAAAACAGGACAAAAGAAAACAAAAAACAGAAAAGACAAACGGACTGCAGGCGAGCCGCAGCTGCAAGGCAGCGCAGCCACTCCCATTAACAAAAAACCTAGCTATTTGGTTCCAAAAATGTAAATATAGCTGGTTTCCATTAGTCCACAATTACAACAGTGTTGGATCCTGACGTGCCAGTATTTTCCAAGTATTCATTGAAATAGTCAAGCTTACAATTTAGCTCCAGGTTAAGAACAGAAGAAGAATCATACGTGCTCCCCGCATCGTAGCACTGATGAGTTCCTGTCCCTTGTGAATGTCGGCTACTGCCTGGCCACTGATCCTGGCCATCTTGCTAAAGGGCCTGTCCCACTTAGGCAATTTTATTTAGGCGACTAGGCTGTCGCCACATGGTCGCCATGGTGTCGCCCGTATGGTCGTGAGTCTGATAGTATCTGAATGGTGGCCGATTAGGAAAAGGAGAGATGCAACGAGACCTGGGTGTCATGGTACACCAGTCATTGAAAGTAGGCAGGTACACAAAAAAAAGCTGGAGAAACTCAGCGGGTGCAGCAGCATCTATGGAGCGAAGGAAATAGGCAACGTTTCGGGCCGAAACCCTTCTTCAGACTGACTCCTTCTTGAACAATTGAAAGTAGGCATGCAGGTGCAGCAGGCAGTGAAGAAAGCGAATGGTATGTTAGCATTCATAGCAAAAGGATTTGAGTATGAGAGCAGGGAGGTTCTACTGCAGTTGTACAGGGTCTTGGTCAGACCACACCTGGAGTATTGCGTACAGTTTTGGTCTCCTAATCTGAGGAAAGACATTCTTGCCATAGAGGGAGTACAGAGAAGGTTCACCAGACTGATTCCTGGGATGGCAGGACTTTCATATGAAGAAAGACTGGATAGACTCGGCTTGTACTCGCTAGAATTTAGAAGATTGAGGGGGGATCTTATAGAAACTTACAAAATTCTTAAGGGGTTGGACAGGCTAGATGCAGGAAGATTATTCTTGATGTTGGGGAAGTCCAGAACAAGGGGTCACAGTTTAAGGATAAGAGGAAAGTCTTTTAGGACCAAGATGAGAAAATCATTTTTTACACAGAGAGTGGTGAATCTGGAATTCTCTGCCACAGAAGGTAGTTGAGGCCACAGTTCATTGGCTATATTTATCAGGGAGTTAGATGTGACCCTTGAGGCTAAAGGGATCAGGGGGTATGGAGAGAAGGCAGGTACAGGATACTGAGTTGGATGATCAGCCATGATCATATTGAATGGCGGTGCAGGCTCGAAGGGCCGAATGGCCTACTCCTGCACCTATTTTCTATGTTTCTATGAGTCGTCTCCTCAGTCGCCCAAAGAGTCGTAGCGTCTTTCGGGTTGCCGCTGGATTTTCAACATGTTGGAAATTTTTCGGCGACAGTGGGTTTGATGCCAATGAATGTATCTTGACTTCTCCTGACGTGGGTGCTGTCGTAGTTGTCACCAGGTGACGTAGGTTGTCGCTGGTGCTGACTTCTGGGGATTTTTTTTGTTGTTAAAGTAAAGATTCTATTTCAAATTTTATGTCGAAGGGGGGACCAGTCGCCGTTTTTTTTGACAACCTGCTACGACCTAAAAACAGTCTAAGTGGGACAGGCGCATAAGCGACTATAGACGCAAATTGCTGGAGTAACTTAGTGGGTCAAGAATCTTGTGTAAGGCAGCATCTCCAGTTGCTTCCTACATATTGCTGGGTGACTATGTTCTGCGTGTTATCATGGGTGCGCCACCAGCCATCAATGAGATCACCACTATAGATGTAACATTTTTGTGTGGGAACAAACTGCAGATGCTGGCTTACACCGAAGACACAAAATTCTGGAGGGACTCAGTGGGACGGGCGGGAATCACTCAATTCTGGAGAGAAGGAATGAGTGACGTTTCGGGTCAAGCCCCTTCTTCAGACCCCCTTAGATTTTCCAGTTTCCTCCCACACTCCAAAGACATACAGGTTTTGTAGGTTAATTGAGCTCAGTAAAAATTGTGAATGATCCCTAAAGTGTGTCGGATAATGCTAGTGAACGGGGTGATCGGTGAGCCCTGTTGTATCTCTCTAAAGTCTAAAGTGTTGGTGGAGTCTTTGTTCGGCCAAAGTACCGAAACCAATTATTGTTCACTTCATAATAATAATAATAATATATTTTATTGTCATTGCACATAAGTGCAACGAGATTTGGGTTTGCAGCTTCCATCCGACATCATAACTTAAGTAACTACTAAAATTTAGGTTTAGATACCCCGAGAACATGGTTTGTACAAAGAACATTACAACAGTAAAATAGTCAAAACAGACTAAAGTGCAGATGTGTCTGTGCGACGTGACCATCCGAGGGAGACACGTCCTTTAAGATCTGATCATTCAGCCAAGACGGCTAGCGGAATGAGAGACCATTGTGACCCATTGTCGCTCCAAGGACAGTATTTATTCGGTGAACAGTGGGACGGGAAGTGGACGTGACACTTACTCGTTCTGGCCGATGAGCTGGGATGGCTGTGATGTGGACCAGAGTTCCTCCCTCAGTGACTTCAATACCTCAGCAATCAGCACATGGTTCGCACTGGATGTCTTCTTCCTCATTTGGTGCATTAGCTGATGAAACGGGATGGTGGGATCCTCCACAGAGCGCTCAAAACTCTGCTTTATTTCCTTAAGATGCAGGTCGGCCAGGTCACTCTGGGGGGGGGGGGGGAAATTAAAGCACAGCACCTCAGTGACCTGATAAAACATGAAGTTAACCCGTTGTCCTACCAGTTCCACTGTTTGCATCCTTGTCAGCACTCCTTCCACGGCCAACAATGAACCATTATGGACTCCACCCTTCCTGAGGTCACCCCTCACACTAGCTCTATTCTACACACTAGGGGCAATTTACAGAAGCCAATTAACCTACAAACTCACACATCTTTGGAAACCGGAACACCCGGAGAAAACCCACGCAGTCACAGGGAGAACGTGCAAACTCCGTTCGGAGAGCACCCATAGCCAGGTTCAGAAACTGTGAACGTCTGGTGTGAGGCAGCAACTCTACCGCTGTGCCACCGCTCTGCGCCAAGCTTCAATCTTTAACATTTCTAATCTATTCTATTCCCTACACCAGCCATCTTATGCTGTCTTGAGACGGTTCGAAGTAACTTAAGGGCCTTGTCCCACTTACGAGATTTTTTCCAGCGACTTGCCGGCACCCGTCATAGTCGCAGCAGGTCGCCGAAAATGTTCAACATGTTGAAAATCCAAGCGGCGACCAGATAAAGGTACGACTCTTTGGGCGACTACTCACCTCCAAACAGGCGTCACCCCGCGGGGTGAACATTTTCGGCGATCTGCCGCGACTATGACGGGTGCCAGCAGTCGCCGAAAAAAATCGGGTAAGTGGGACAGGCCCTTTAGCGTCATCTTCAGTCTCGAGGCGGTTCACAGTAACTTAGCGTTATCCTCAGTCCCAGGGCAGAGATGGAAACTTTAATCTTGGTGTTTGCAGACCCTGCCGCTGTCAGGACTGTCTGCCTCATTACCACCGATCGATTCTGAGTTCGACAGAGTTCTGCAGAATAACAGGCGGCTGCAAGCTTCCTGCATCAAATCATGGCTCTGTGATATGTGTCTGACCTTGGCAAGGGTGGACTCTGATTAATGTCTCTGACACTTGTAACTGATGATATCAGCCACTGTTCCTCTCAACTCCGTCCCACATTGTTGACTGTTTAACTGCAGTATTTAATGAGTTACTGTGCCATTTCCTTAAGGGCCTGTCCCACTTTCACCACCTAATTCACAACCTTTTTTACTCGTGGACATTTTTCATCAGGCTAGAAAAAACGCCCCGACCTACCTGATGCCACGAGTACCTACGGCCTGCTACGACCTGCATCACGGCCTGCTACGACCTACCTATGACCTCCTACGACCTCGTGACGACCATGCTGCGAGTGTGAGTCAAGGGCAAACTCGGCAGAGGTCGTGAATTAGGTCATGAAAGTGGGACAGGCCCTTTACTTAATAATTATGCAATGTCGTGAGGACCTGCGCTTAGTTAATACTAAAACTGAATAATTAGAGCTGACATCTCACTCCATCAGGCTTATCACTCCTGCCCTCAGCCAGTATCCTATATATACACCTTTATAGCAAGGGTCAAAGGATAGTACTTGGGGCATGAAACCCAGTACACACCTTGTCAGCTGAAGCTCAGTGGGAGGTATAGACAATAGGTGCAGGACAAGGCCATTCGGCCCTTCGAGTCAGCACCGCCATTCAATGTGATCATGGCTGATCACGCACAATCAGTACCCCGTTCCTGCCTTCTCCCCATAGCCCCTGACTCTGCTATCTTTAAGAGCTCTACCAAGCTCTCTCTTGAAAGCATCCAGAGAACCGGCCTCCAGGCAGAGAATTCCACAGACTCACAACTCTCCGTGTGAAAAAGATATCTCAGATGTTTGTGATGAAGTACGAAACAGTTTCTGGAAATATGATAACCAGCGTCTGGGCAGTTCTGAGAATGTCCCAGCGTTTAATTTACTTTAGGGAAACAGTGTGGACACAGGCCCTTTGACCCACCAAGTCCACGCAACCAGAAACCACCCATACACCAGTTCCACCCTGCACACTAGGGTCTACTTACAGAAGCCAATTAACTACAAACCCGCACGTCTTCGGAATGTGGGAGGAAATCAGAGCACCTGGAGAAAGCCCACGTGGTCCCCAGCACTAATGCTCGTTGTTTCTTGTTTCGGGCCTCTGTTCTCTAGACATGGACACGTTGCAGGAGAGTGTTCCTGTTCCCTTGTCAGCCACAAATGATTCACGCTGCGCCTGTCTCCCTGCTCCGGGTGGATCCGCAACGGACATGGAAACAGTAAGGAGCCATTTCCCAAAACATTCGTGCCGAGTTGGTCTCAATCCTCCCACGTCCCAGCTTTGATATTCCTCAAAGTTGTGGCAACAGCAGCAACGGGACCTGGCGGGAATGAAGACCCCCATGAATGGGAAGTTGAAGACTCATGACTGTGAATGTTCCCAGCGTGTAGCTCAAGCGAGTATCGCACATCCAATCCTTCGTCTGAGGAAGGGCCCCGACCCCAAATGTCACCTGTCCATGTCCTCCAGGAATGCCGCCTGACCCGCTGAGTCACTCCAGCTCTTTGTGTCTGTTTTCCGGTAACGTTAGCTGCCGGACACATGGTACGGACAGAACGGGATATGTTTACATATCTGCTGTGCTCATAGAGTGATACAGCTCAACTTGCCCACACCCACCAACATGTCCCAGCTACACTATTCCCACCTGCCTGCATTTGGACCATATCCCTCCAAACCTGTCCTATCCATGTGCCTGTCTAATTGTTTCTTAAACGTTGCAATAATCCTTGTCTCAACTACCTCCTCTGGCAGTTCGTTCCATACACCCACCACCATCTGTGTACAAAGGTTACCCCTCTGTTAATTGTTTAAGAAGGAACTGCAGATGCAGGAAAATCGAAGGTAGACAAAAATGCAGGAGAAACTCAACGGGTGAGGCAGCATCTATGGAGCGAAGGAAATAGGCAACGTTTCGGGTCGAGACCTTTCTTCAGACCCCTTAGTTCATTGTTCCATTTCGGGACATACGACAATAAAGCATTCTTGACTTGACTTGTTGACTCTTGTAAGGACAGTAAAACATAACATTCTTGCCATAGAGGGCGTACAGAGAAGGTTCACCAGACTGATTCCTGGGATGGCAGGACTTCCATATGAAGAAAGACTGGACAGACTCGGCTTGTACTCGCTAGAATTTGGAAGATTGAGGGGGGATCTTATAGAAGCTTACAAAATTCTTAAGGGGTTGGACAGGCTAGATGCAGGAAGATTATTCCCGATGTTGGGGAAGTCCAGAACAAGGGGTCAGTCACAGTTTAAGGATAAGAGGGAAGTCTTTTAGGACTGAGATGAGGAAAACATTTTTCACACAGAGAGTGGTGAATCTGTGGAATTCTCTGCCACAGAAGGTAGTTGAGGCCAGTTCATTGGCTATATTTAAGAGGGAGTTAGATGTGGCCCTTGTGGCTAAAGGGATCAGGGGGTATGGAGAGAAGACAGGAATGGGATACTGAGTTGGATGATCAGCCATGATCATATTGAATGGCAGTGCAGGCTCGAAGGGCCGAATGGCCTACTCCTGCACCTATTTTCTATGTTTCTATATCTCACCTCCTGCCTCAGTGTCGACTCGTCATCTGCTGAGGCTTTGTCCAAATGAGTCGTTAGCAAGATCTTGGGGAAGGGAACTAACTGGTTCCGTCGGCACCTGACGGGGTGAAGGACGAGGTCCGGGTTTGCCAAGATGCCGTCTTCAGTCACCTGGAGCAGCCGGAGCTTTGGGCTGGGTTCCGCGGCGGTGACGGTTCCGTCCAGACCCCGGCCCCTCTCACTGTCCGGGTGCACGATGGGTGGCAAGGGCACGTGGACTTTCAGCAGCTGGAAGGAACCGTTCTTCCTGGGGCTCCTGGCCAGCGGGCGTGGGTTGGCTTTGCTGATGCCAGCGTTGGCGGGGTGCCGACTCATGGTGGAGGTGTCCCCCAGGTAGAGGGGGGTCCCAGCGTCCACCTCCTCTGGCATCACCTCCTCTGTGGGTTCACAGGGCTCGTGGACCCGGGCCAACACCGGGCGGAGGTCGACTGTGATCCTCCGCACCTCTCTGGTGGGCAGATGTTGAGGAGGGATGGGTGGAGTCTCCGAGTTGCCACGTTCCCCAGCACCGCTCACTTGCGTTGTCTTGGGGTTGGGCAGAGACCTGATGATGGTGGGCAAGGTGGAGGGTGGCATGCTGGCACGCCAGTTAACCCTGCTTGGGGCCAGGGTGGCAACGGGCCGTCTCGGCTCCGAGCCCGACCCAATGCTCAGGCAGCGGCTCACCAGCAGGCTGATGTCCTGCCGTCGTGGGGATGGGATCGGTTCCACCTTCCCCCTCCTGTGGTACAGGCCGGCCCTTCGCATCCCGACCAAAGCTGGGATTGAGCTTGGAATGATGTCAATCTCCAAGCGGGTCTCAAATCTCAGCCGCTTCTCGACGCAGAGCGGTGAAACATCTGCGATGCCTGAAATGCAAAGAAAACATTCATAGAGTCATAGAGCGAGGAAACAGGCCCTTCGGCCCAACTTGCCCGTGCTGACCACTGTGCCCCATCTACTCCAGTCCCACCTGCCTGCCCTTGGCCCATATCCCTCTACACCTGTTCTATCCTCGTACCTGTCCCACTGTGACCGTGTATGGAAAATGTTTCGTTTAGAGATAGAGCGTGGAAACAGGCCCC
Organism: Amblyraja radiata; assembly: GCF_010909765.2. NCBI lineage: Eukaryota > Metazoa > Chordata > Chondrichthyes > Rajiformes > Rajidae > Amblyraja > Amblyraja radiata. The sequence continues at coordinate 28,180,914 of NC_045984.1, read as the reverse complement.
TTCGGCCTACCGAGTCCGCGCCGACCAGCGACCAACTGTGCACTAGTTCTATCCCACACACACACACTAGGGACAATTTACAGAAGCCAATTAATTTACAAACGTGCATGTCTTTGGGATGTGGGTGGGAGGAATCTAGAGAACCCGGAAAACAACCCGCGCAGTCACAGGGAGAACGTGCAAACTCTGTACAGAGTGCACCGATAGTTAATATTGAACCGGGTCTCTGGCGCTGTGAGGCAGCAACTCTACCTCTGCGCCACTGTGCTGCCCTGTGCCGCATCGATGGGGTGATGATACGGCTGGGATCATTTACGGGGCGATGATAAGACTGGGACCACGATTATTGTTGGGAATGAAAAAACACAGAAATGAGTAAGATAAATAAATGCCTTGGAGTTAAAGAGTATCAGTATTTAGTATCGGCTTTAATAAGGGCCTGTGCCACTTACGTGATTTATTCCGGAGACTCGCGGTCACCCATCACAGACGCAGCAGGTCGCGGGGTGACGCCTGTTTGGTCGTGAGTAGCCGCCCAAAGAGTCGCACCTTTTTCTGGTCGCCGCTGGATTTTCAACATGTTGAAAATTTTCGGCGACCTGCTGCGACTATGACGGGTGCCGGCAAGTCACGTAAGTGGGACAGGCCCTTTACACAAAACATCAACAAATACATCAACAAATACAAAAGAAAGGCACATTAACTTGTTTCATGCCAAAGGATGTTACCGTCCATCAGGCATTTTTGAAGAGTACTGACATGTTATAGGGCAGGAATTGAATGATCTAATTTGTGCCAGTGAGCTCCAACTGTCTAAGCCAGAGGTTCTCAACCTTTTTTCAGAGATGTACCCTCTGTGAAATATTTTTTCAGCCAAGTACCCCCTAACCAGCGCAAAAATATATTTTAAAATCTCACGTATCCCCTGGAGTGCCTTCACGTACCCCCAGGGGTATGCGTACCCCCATTTGAGAACCACTGGTCTAAGCCACCACAGCCAGACATAAAAACAGCTTTTTTTTCCACGACCAGCAACTCCACTCAATAACCAAAAGTCTGTAGCCTCATTTTGCTCTGGTATTTAATTTAATTCTTCACATGTTTAAACTATAATGTTTTATTCTTAATGTTTTAATGTTTTATTCTTAGTTGTTTACTGCATGTCGTGTTGTTACTGGTGAGTGGAGCACCGAGGCAAACTCCTTGTATGTGAACATACTTGGCCAATAAACTTAAACTTACTTACTTACAACTGCAGCCAGGGAAATGTTAGCAATCAGATCAGGTATTTGGTGATGTTGGCTGGGGAATAAACACTGAGCAGGAGCTGGGGACTTCTCTTCCTCCAGGAATGCCGTGGGCTCGTCTGCATCTCCCAGGTTAATGATCCAACACACCGCAGCGCCAACTTTGCTGAAGTCTCCTTCTTCTTGCGTACGGCGTGCGCAGCCTAAAGTTGTAAGGCAACTTGTTCCGTTCGTGCACACCAGGTAGAGTGCATTCGTTGAAATAGGGTGGACCTTCACGTGAAGGTTGCAATCTCCCACCCCCGCTGAAGTTTCCGAAGTGCAATCTGAGCCCAAATCTTTCCTATTCAAGAGGCATTCTTGCGACAGAGTTACAGGTAACACCCAACACAATGAGGGCTGGTCTGGTCCGTTTCCCCGGTCACTGAGTAATCTGTAGTAAACATCCTCCCTGCCGAAGGTTCTCTGATGCCGCTAGCAAGCTGTGTACATAGTGTCTTGTGTACACCCTGCACTGTGGAAACAATGTCATTGTACCTCCTCCACTGGTATTGTCCATCACAGTGTCTGATTACATCCCCCCCCCCACCCCCCACCAAAGCCAGGTAACGTGGGCAAACGGCACTGCTTGCTACATGGACAAGTGGTTTGTAAAGTCCTTCGGAAATTAGAGGGTGTACATCCTATGAATCGCAAACACAGGAAGACCCACAGAAAATGCAGTGTTTCTTCAGCACACTTACCATTTGAGGATCTGAAAACAGGGTTACCAGTGTCTCGCACAGGCCGCTGTGCTAATGCGGTTTCGGATATCTAATCTCCATTACACTTGGACCCGAGATGCAGTCTGGAAACTCACCCGCACCTAGAAATAACAAGGAAAGCATTTATCTCTGGATCGAAGCGAATGGAGTCTCACTTTTGACAATGAAGAGCTAACACAGGAAAGGGGAAGGCAATTTATTTTGGCCACTTCATTCAAAGACTTCCTTCACCCCCAACCCCCTCCTTCCATCCGCCCCCTTGAGCTGACCTTTAATTTGTCACCTGTACTTTGCTAAAAAGCCTTGGCTCACGACAAAATGCAGATTCAATAGACACTGGCTCATTGCCATTATTTCACCTCATTCAATCAAAGCCTCTGGTTTTACATTTCATATTCCTGAATTCCTTTGTCTGATCCCTTATCTTTCTCCCACCGCAAAGCTCTGATTACTTCTGATAACGAGACAACTCCTCTCCGTGGCGCGGGACGTATTTGGACAGGTAATGTGATCAGGAGCCGAGTCAACGGTTGTGGGCACAGAGGACGTCAGCATCACACGCAGCGAATTCCTTCTTCCTCCAACAGAACAAAGTAGATGCCCTGCTTGACATTCCACGCCTTGTAGCTGTTACAGTCGCTAGATCTGACCAGATCTCTGGCATTGACCCAGATCAGTGTTGGACGGCACTGGGCCTGTACTCGCTGGAGTTTAGAAGAATGAGGGGGGAACCTCATTGAAACGTACAGAATAGTGAAAGGCCTGGATGGAGTGGATGTGGAGAGGATGTTTCCACTAGTGGGGAGAGTCTGGGACTAGAGGTCACAGCCTCAGAATTAAAGGGCATTCTTTTAGGAAGGAGATGAGGAGGAATTTCTTCAGTCAGAGGGAGGTGAATCTGTGGAATTCTTTGCCACAGAAGGCTGTGGAGGCCAAGTCAGTAGATATAATTAAGGCAGAGATAGATTCTTGATTAGTACGGGTGTCAGAGGTTATGGGGAGAAGGCAGGAGAATAGGGTGAAGAGGGAGAGATAGATCAGCCATGATTGAATGGCAGAGGAGACTTGATGGGCCGAATGACCTAATTCTACTCCTATCACTTATGATCTAATGAACCCGAGGAAACAGTAAGATTGGCCACAAAGATGGGAGGTTCTTGCGGCTTCTGTTAAGATTCCGTGACTGGAAGTAGCAATGAGGCGGAAAAACAGCAGGACCCCCAGTTTGAAGTTCCTGACTTGTAAACTCAGCAGGATTTGTAAATGGATGCCGCAGGTCAGATCAAAAGGAGACTGAGAGAGGCAGACAGGTGTTTTTCACCGTGTGAATGTGGGTCGTCTGTGGAACTAACTTGAGTTTAAAACTGAACATCTGAAGAAGGGTTTCGACCCGAAACGTTGCCTATTTCCTTCACTCCATAGATGCTGCCTCACCCGCTGAGTTTCTCCAGCATTTTTGTCTACCTTCGATTTTCCAGCATCTGCAGTTCCTTCTTAAACAGGTTCAATGTTGCAACTTGACGGGAAATGAAAGAAAATGGTGGTCCAACATTTGTAGGCTTCATGGTAAGTTTTACAAGTGTGTAGGAAGGAACTGCAGATGCTGGTTTAAACCAAAGATAGACTAGAGTAACTCAGCGGGTCAGACAGCATCTCTGGAGAAAAGGAATAGGTGACGTCTCGGGTCGAGACCCTTCTTCAGATTGAGAGTCAGGGGAAAGGGAAACAAGAGATGTAGATGGTGATGGAAAGAGAGATAGAACAAATGAATGAAATATATGCAAAAAGATGACGACAATAACGGAAACAGGCCATTGTTAGCTGTGTGTTAAGTGAAAACGAGTTTCAGACAATGAGACTCAACAAGACGACTTTGAAGCTATTATGACGGGTGGGGGAGGGATGGAGAGAGAGGGGGGGATGCCAGGGTTACTTGAAGTTAGAGTAATCATTAATCATATCACTGGACTGTAAGCTGCCCAAGCGAAATATGATATGCTGTTCTTCCAATTTGCGTTTGGCCTCACTCAGACAATGGAGGAGGCCTAGAACAGAAAGGTCAGTGTGGGAATGGGAAGGGGAATTAAAGCGTTTGGCAACCGGAAGATCAGGTAGGTCCAGGCGGAGTGAGAGAAGGTGATTAGCGAAACGATCGCCCAGTCTACGTTTGGTCTCGCCGATGTATAAGAGTCCACACCTTGAACAATGGATACAGTAGATGAGGTTGGAGGAGGTGTAAGTGAACCTCTGCCTCACCTGAAGGGACTGTCGGGGTCCCTGGACAGAGTCGAGGGAGGAGGTATAGGGACAGGTGTTGCATCTCCTGCGGTTACAGGGGAAGGTACCTGCTGGGAAGTAGATAGGTTGCCTCCTTCACCTGGCACAGCCTCTGCCAATCGCTGTTATAGTAAAACCTTGTTATAGTTTGGGATGTTCTGCAGGAATCTAGCACTTGCTCGTAAACAGAACAATCGTGAACCATGTTTTAAATCCTGGAATCCTGTAACTGAAATGAAGTCACAGCAGACACTTCCCAAATGCTCCCTCACATGGACGGGAGATATCGAAAAAGACTGTTTTCAGAAAATAAAGTCTAATGTCTCCTTCAATGTATCACAATAGATTGTTGAAACGAACCATTTAAAACTCATAGGACGTAAGAGCAGAACGCAAGGACGTCTCATCAATAGTAAGTAAGTCTAACAAAATGTCCGCACCTTCCAATCAATCCGCTCTATTGAATCTGATCTTCCCTTGCCAGAGCTACTGACAGGATATAAATATCACTTAACAATTACTGAATAGATCACCCAGACCTTGAAACTGTAATTGAAGAATAATGGATGTCTACACTCAAGGTTTTTTTAGAAGATACACAAAAAAGCTGGAGAAACTCAGTGGGTGCAGCAGCATCTATGGAGCGAAGGAAATAGGCAACGTTTCGGGCTGAAACCCTTCTTCAGACTGAAATTCCACCTCATCACCTTTATACAGGTACATTTTTTTATTCTGAGGCTGAGCCTTCTGGTCAAGTCAAGTCAAGTCAAGTCACGTTTATTCGTCACATACACATACGAGATGTGCAGTGAAATGAAAAGTGGCAATGCTCGCGGACTTTGTGCAGAAAGACAAACAAACAAACAACCAAACAAACTACAAACAGAATCACATATTCTTTTACAGTCCTAGACTCTCCCACTAGTTGAAACATCCTCTCCACATTCACATGGCTGAAAATATCCTGAGATACTCCTGGGCCCATGGGTAACAAAACAATAACATGTGTTGCAGCAAGTCCTCTAGTATCTTTAGGTACACAAAATTGCTGGAGAAACTCAGCGGGTGCAGCAGCATCTATGGAGCATAGAAACATAGAAACATAGAAATTAGGTGCAGGAGTAGGCCATTCGGCCCTTCGAGCCTGCACCGCCATTCAATATGATCATGGCTGATCATCCAACTCAGTATCCCGTACCTGCCTTCTCTCCATACCCTCTGATCCCCTTAGCCACAAGGGCCACATCTAACTCCCTCTTAAATATAGCCAATGAACTGGCCTCGACTACCCTCTGTGGCAGGGAGTTCCAGAGATTCACCACTCTCTGTGTGAAAAAAGTTCTTCTCATCTCGGTTTTAAAGGATTTCCCCCTTATCCTTAAGCTGTGACCCCTTGTCCTGGACTTCCCCAACATCGGGAGCAATCTTCCTGCATCTAGCCTGTCCAACCCCTTAAGAATTTTGTAAGTTTCTATAAGATCCCCTCTCAATCTCCTAAATTCTAGAGAGTATAAACCAAGTCTATCCAGTCTTTCTTCATAAGACAGTCCTGACATCCCAGGAATCAGTCTGGTGAACCTTCTCTGCACTCCCTCTATGGCAATAATGTCCTTCCTCAGATTTGGAGACCAAAACTGTACGCAATACTCCAGGTGTGGTCTCACCAAGACCCTGTACAACTGCAGTAGAACCTCCCTGCTCCTATACTCAAATCCTTTTGCTATGAAAGCTAACATACCATTCGCTTTCTTCACTGCCTGCTGCACCTGCATGCCCACTTTCAATGACTGGTGTACCATGACACCCAGGTCTCGCTGCATCTCCCCTTTTCCTAGTCGGCCACCATTTAGATAATAGTCTGCTTTCCTGTTTTTGCCACCAAAATGGATAACCTCACATTTATCCGCATTATACTGCATCTGCCAAACATTTGCCCACTCACCCAGCCTATCCAAGTCACCTTGCAGTCTCCTAACATCCTCCTCACAGCTAACACTGCCCCCCAGCTTAGTGTCATCCGCAAACTTGGAGATATTGCCTTCAATTCCCTCATCCAGATCATTAATATATATTGTAAATAGCTGGGGTCCCAGCACTGAGCCTTGCGGTACCCCACTAGTCACTGCCTGCCATTGTGAAAAGGACCCGTTTACTCCTACTCTTTGCTTCCTGTTTGCCAGCCAGTTCTCTATCCACATCAATACTGAACCCCCAATGCCATGTGCTTTAAGTTTGTAAACTAATCTCTTATGTGGGACCTTGTCGAAAGCCTTCTGGAAGTCCAGATACACCACATCCACTGGTTCTCCCCTATCCACGCTACTAGTTACATCCTCGAAAAATTCTATAAGATTCGTCAGACATGATTTACCTTTTGTAAATCCATGCTGACTTCGTCCAATGATTTCACCACTTTCCAAATGTGCTGCTATCCCATCTTTAATAACTGACTCTAGCAGTTTCCCCACTACCGATGTTAGACTAACTGGTCTGTAATTCCCCGTTTTCTCTCTCCCTCCCTTCTTAAAAAGTGGGGTTACGTTTGCTACCCGCCAATCCTCAGGAACTACTCCAGAATCTAAAGAGTTTTGAAAGATTATTACTAATGCATCCACTATTTCTGGAGCTACTTCCTTAAGTACTCTGGGATGCAGCCTATCTGGCCCTGGGGATTTATCGGCCTTTAATCCATTTAATTTACCCAACACCACTTCCCGGCTAACTTGGATTTCACTCAATTCCTCCAACTCCTTTGACCCGCGGTCCCCTGCTATTTCCGGCAGATTATTTATGTCTTCCTTAGTGAAGACGGAACCAAAGTAGTTATTCAATTGGTCCGCCATATCCTTGTTCCCCATGATCAACTCACCCGTTTCTGACTGCAAGGGACCTACATTTGTTTTAACTAATCTCTTTCTTTTCACATATCTATAAAAACTTTTGCAGTCAGTTTTTATGTTCCCTGCCAGTTTTCTTTCATAATCTATTTTTCCTTTCCTAATTAAGCCCTTTGTCCTCCTCTGCTGGTCTCTGAATTTCTCCCAGTCCTCCGGTATGCTGCTTTTTCTGGCTAATTTGTACGCATCATCCTTCGCTTTGATACTATCCCTGATTTCCCTTGTTATCCACGGATGCACTACCTTCCCTGATTTATTCTTTTGCCAAACTGGGATGAACAATTGTTGTAGTTCATCCATGCAGTCTTTAAATGTCTTCCATTGCATATCCACCGTCAACCCTTTTAGAATTAATTGCCAGTCAATCTTGGCCAATTCACGTCTCATACCCGTTTAGGGCCGAAACGTTGCCTATCTCCTTCGCTCCATAGATGCTGCTGCACCCGCTGAGTTTCTCCAGCATTTTTGTGTACCTTCCATTTTCCAGCATCTGCAGTTCCTTCTTAAACACCTCTAGTATCTTTGGTCCTCACCACCTGATGCAGTAACTTCTCCTCGCCGGTAAGAGGCGCGATTGAGGAGGGTCTGGGCCGCTGGTGGAGCCGATGCTGCAGTGACTCCTCCCCACCGGCGGTGGCGGTAGCGAACGGGGCTGCAGTGACTCCTCCCCACCGGTGGTGGCGGTAGCAGACGGGGCAGCAGTGACTCCTCCCCATGGGGCTGCAATGACTCCTCCCCACCGGCGGTGGCGGTAGCGGACGGGGCTGCAATGACTCCTCCCCACCGGTGGTGGCGGTAGCAGACGGGGCTGCAGTGACTCCTCCCCATGGGGCTGCAATGAATCCTCCCCACCGACAGTGGCGGTAGCGGACGAGGGCTGCAGTGACTCCTTCCCACCGGTGGTGGCGGTAGCAGATGGGGCTGCAGTGACTCCTCCCCATGGGGCTGCAATGACTCCTCCCCACCGGCGGTGGCGGTAGCGGACGGGGCGGCAGTGACTCCTCCCCACTGGCGGTGGTGCCATCGGGCCGGGCTGCAATGACTCCTCCCCACCAGCGGTGGCGGCAGCGGACGGGGCTGCAGTAACTCCTCCCCACCGGCGGTGGCGCCATCGGGCGGGGCTGCAATGACTCCTCCCCACCGGCGGTGGCGCCAATGGGCGGGGCTGCAATTAATCCTTCACATAGGAGGTGGCGCCAGCGGACGGGGCCTGCAGTGACTCCTCCCCACCGGCGGTGGCGCCATCGGGCGGGGCTGCAGTAACTCCTCCCCACCGGCGGTGGAGCCAGCGGAGCGAGCGGGCGGGCGGGAAGCTGCGGGTCGGGGGGAGCGCGGCTGGAAAAGGGGGAGTAAAATAAAACTTAAAACATTATCCTGTTCCCCCCCTCCCCCTCCCCCCTCCACTCCACCGACAAGTGAATTATAACACGGTCCCGGCATTAGAGACTGGGAGCCGAGCGTGGCTTGCGGAGACCGGAGCGGCCTTGCCTTGCCCTAGTTGCCGGGCTGAGGAAGGAAGGAAGGAAGGAAGATGTCGGAGAACCAGGCGAACAACGCCAACAACCGGGCGCGGAACAACAACGTCAACCCCAACCCGCTCATCAATGTCCGCGACCGCCTCTTCCACGCTCTCTTCTTCAAGATGGCCGTCACCTACGCCAGGGTCTTCCCCCCCTCGTTCCGCAGGATGTTCGAGTTCTTCGTGCTGCTCAAGGCCAGTGTTTCACCCGACTAGCCGGGGGCTGTTGGGCCCGGGGTTGGCTGTGGGCCTGGTTGCCTGGGGGTGCGGGGGGCAGAGTGAGACGGGGCTCTGGGCCCGTCAATGTCCCGGGGCCGGTGGGAGGGTTGGCCCGGGGGTGGTGGGGCAGAGTGGGCCTGGCTAGGAGGTGGGTTATCCCGGGATTGTGGGCCCGCAGGCCCGGGCTTGGGGGTGGCTTGACCGGGTCTGTGGAGGGCTGTGGGCCTAGTATCGTGGGGTTTGGGGGCGGCCTGGCCCTGTCTGGGGCCTGAGGGTGGGATCGCCCCTGGGGTTGCGGCCCGGCACTGAGGGCCTGGTGTTCTGTGGCTGTGGCTGTGGCCCTGGTTTGGGAGAGGCTTTGCCCGGTCTGCGTCTCAGGGCTGTGGGTCGTTGGGGTGGAGAGGGGGGGGGGGGGGCATTGAATTGTACACACGTCAGCAGCAGGCCATTTGCCCCACAGTTTACTCGGACATCAGGGTGATCCATGATATTTGTAAATTGTCCCCAGTGTGTAGGATAGAACTAGTAACACAGTATCTGTTTACATGTGTGGGAGGACATTCCAAACTTCTGCAAGTCTGCTAACTTTGCACCCCAATAGACCTGACTAATTTGTCAGCTGTGCCATATTATGTACTCCCACCGCCCCAAATGTGGAAATAATTTGTCATCTACATTCCTATTAGTTCCTTTAATAGTTAAGACTTCAATCATATTATCTGTCAATCATATTTTTTGTTAAATCAGTCTTTACAATTTAACACTAATTGTGTAGCTATATTTCTAGTAAAGGAATACCTGACTCCCTCTCCTTAAGAGGTGACCTTTGATATTTCAGTTCCAACTAAGTCTTTGCATGGCTGTAAATTAAACTGTGTTCTAATCTTTTAAATATAGCAACTAGTATTGCGCTTTAAATTATTTTTATGTATACCTGTGGCAATAATGCAGGCTACCCAAATGGGTGATGCACCTGTTAGGAAGGGCCAATACACACAAACAGTAAGTTTACCCTCAATCCGAGTCAGAGCAGCAAAAATGGTTAAGAATACAAAATTGAATGCATATGGCCTTCAGAACAGGAAGTCAACAAAGAATACTTCAACATTGATAAGGGAAATGGCAATGTTCCCAGGGATGATTGAGTTGATGGATGACGAGTGTTTGAAGGCTCTGGGCCTGTACTCGCTGTAGTTTAGGACAGGGGGGGGGGGATCTTGTAGAAACCTACCAAATAATTAAAGGTATAGATAGAGTACGTGTGGAGTGGATGTTTCCAGTCGTGGGAGACTAGGTCCAGAGGGCCCAGCCTCAGCATAAAAGGACATACTTTTAAATTGGAGATGAGGATGAATTTTTTTTAGCCAGCTATTTTAGTAAATATGTGGAGTTCATTGCTACAGACTGCAGAGGTGGCCAAGTCATTGGGTATATGTAAGGTGCAGATTTATAGGTTCTTAATTGGTAAGGGCTTCAAAGGTTAGGGCAGGTGGCAGGAGAATGTGGTTGCGAGGAAAAATAGATCAGCTGTGATCGAATGGTGGAGCAGATTCGATGAGCTGAATGCCCTAATTCTACTTATGTCTAAAAAGTAAGTAGCAAGTGACCTTGGGCTAGGGTAAGACTGAAAGATTCTGTAGCCATGTAAAAAGGAAATTATTAGCTGGACATAAGGTTCCTTACTGCCTGAGCCAGAAAAAATTATATTGAAATTATTTGAAATACAAATAAGTAGCAGATAAATCTCTGGATGTTTTGTGGAATACAGTTCTAGAATGAAGTCTTAGAAACAGATGGCCCATTCCAACCAAGGTGCATTATCTACACTAGTCCCATCTGCCCTTGTTTGGCACATATCCTCTGAACCTTACCTATTCATGTATCTGTCCAAATGTCTTTTAAATGTTGTTATAGTTTCCGCCTCAACTACCTCCTCCGGCTGCACATTCTGTATATCCACCACGATGTGTGGAAACAGTTGACCCTCAGATTTTTATTAAATCTTTCCCCTCACACTTTAATTCCTTGATTTAATTTCTTGATTCTCCTACTCTGGGTAAAAGACTCTGTGTATCTACGCTATCTATTCCCGTTATGGTCTTCTACACCTCTATAAGATCACCTCTCCTCCTACACTACAAGGAATACAATCGTAACCTACCCAACCTCGCCCTACAGCTCAGGCACTCAGGACCTGGCAACATCCTCATAAATCTTCTCTGCACTCTTTCCATCTTAACAACATCTTTCCTATCGTAACTGAACACAATATTCCAACTGTGGCTTCACCAGCACCTTGTACAACTGTAACATAACATCCCACCTTCTTTACTCAATACACTGACTGATGAAGGCCAATGTGCCAAAAGCCTTCTTCACCACCTTTGTGTCCATCTTATCTACTTGCGACGTCACTTTCAATGAACAATGTACCTGCACTCTAGATCCCTCTGCTCTACAACAATCCCCAGAGCCCTAAAAGCTACTGTGAAGGCCCTGCCCTGATTAGACCTCCCAAAATGCAACACTTTGCATTTATCTGCATTAAACTCCATTAATTATCCCTTGGCTGAACTTTTCAAGATCCTACTGTAACCTTTGATATCTATCTTCTCTACAACACCATCCACTTTAGTATATGAAGGAACTGCAGATAATAATAATAATAATACATTTTATTTATGGGCGCCTTTCAAGAGTCTCAAGGACACCTTACAAAAATTGAGCATGTATAGGAAAAACATGTAAGGGGAATTAAATAAATAGTAGAGACATGACTAGTACACAAAGTAAAGACAGAATTCAATACAAAACACAGCATGAGGCAATTGATGCACAGATGAAAAGGGACGGGGACGTGGGGCTAAGGATAGGCAGAGGTGAAGAGATGGGTCTTGAGGCGGGACTGGAAGATGGGGAGGGACACGGAATTGCGGATCAGTTGGGGGAGGGAGTTCCAGAGCCTGGGGGCTGCCCTGGAGAAGGCTCTGTCCCCAAAACTGCGGAGGTTGGACTTGTGGATGGAGAGGAGACCGGCTGATGTGGATCTGAGGGACCGTGAGGGTTGGTAGGGGGAGAGGAGGTCAATGAGATATGTGGGGGCCAGATGGTGGAGGGCTTTGTAGGTGAGGACCAGGATTTTGTAGGTGATCCGGTGGGAGACGGGAAGCCAGTGAAGTTTTTTGAGGACTGGAGTGATGTGATGCCAGGATTTGGTGTGGGTGATGAGTCGGGCGGCTGCGTTCTGGACCAGTTGGAGTCGGTTGATGTAGGTGGAGCTGATGCCAAGGAGAAGTGAGTTGCAATAGTCCAGTCGGGAGGAGATGAAGGCATGGATGAGTCTTTCAGCAGCAGGCGGTGTGAGAGAGGGTCTGAGTTTGGCGATGTTGCGGAGATGAAAGAAGGAGGTTTTAATGACATGGCGGATGTGAGGCTCAAGGGAGAGGGTGGAATCAAAGATCACGCCAAGGTTGCGGGCCTGGGGAGATGGGGAGACAGTGGTGCCGTCGATGGTGAGAGTGGGGTTATTGATTTTGCTAAGTGTGGCTTTGGAGCCTATGAGGAGAAATTCTGTCTTATCGCTGTTGAGTTTGAGGAAATTATGTTGCATCCAGGTTTTTATTGCTGACAAACAGGAGTTGATATGGGAGAGGGGGGGGTTGTGGGGGGATTTGGTGCCAAGGTAAATCTGGGTGTCATCAGCGTAACAGTGGAAGTCCAGATTGAAGTGGCGGAGTATCTGACCAAGGGGGAGGATGTAGATGATGAAGAGGAGGGGGCCGAGTACGGAGCCTTGGGGAACGCCTTGAGTGACTGCGGCTGTAGCAGAGGTGTGGTTGTGGAGAGAGATGAAGTGGGATCTGTTGGAAAGGTAGGAACGGAGCCAGCTGAGTGCAGAGCCTTCAATGCCGAGGTCCTTGAGTCTGGTGAGCAGGATGTTATGGTTCACTGTATCGAAGGCTGCGCTCAGGTCGAGGAGGATGAGGATGTTGAGGGAACCAGTGTCAGCAGAGGTGAGGAGGTCGTTGAGGACTTTGAGGAGAGCAGTTTCTGTGCTGGTTTAAACCAAAGATCGACCCATTTGTTCTCTTCAGAGATGCTGCCTGTCCCGTTGAGTTACTCCAGCATTTTGTGTCTATCTTTGACCACCCACTTTAGTGTCATCTGCAAACTGACGAGATGCTCAAAAAAATCTCTCATGCAATTTTTATACTAATGGGACTGAAATATAAGTTGAGGTTATAGTCCGATCAGCCACAATCTTGTTAAATATGAAGATGCCTCGAAGAGCGGAATTACATACTTCTAATTTGTGTAAAGAAAGGGTAGAGAGAAAGCAGGGAATTTGCTGACTAATTAGCCTGACATGGAGTGAGAAGGGAAGTATATCATGCTTTAACTAGCAGAATGGATAAGGGATAACTAGTTGATACAGCGTATTTTCACTGGTACTGAGCCCCAGCTCTTCATCAACTGTTTCAATGATTTGTACTGGGGAATTAACTGTAGTTCATCCAGTGATACAACGCAGATTGCAGAAAGAGCTACAAGAGAGATACAGAGGGATATAGACAAAATCAATGCACAATGACATAGCAGATGGAATATAATGTACATAAATGTGAGATGATTCACTTTGGTTGGAACAATAAAATAGCAGAATATTTTTATATTGAAAGCTGTTGGTGTTTAGAAAGATCTGGATGTTATGTAGAAATTTCTTTGTTAACATGGGGGAACAGCAAGGGATTGAGAAAACAAATAGTGTTATCCTGTATTATGGCATGTACAAGAGTAGAGACGTATTGCTCTCTCTCTCTCTCTCTCTCTCGCTCTCTCTCTCTCTCTCTCTCTCTCTCTCTCTCTCTCTCTCTCTCTCTCTCTCTCTCTCTCTCTCTCTCTCTCTCTCTATCTATATATATATATATATATAGAGATATATATAGAGATATATAGATATATATGTATATATATATATATATATATATATATATGTATATATATGTGTATATATATATGTATATGTATATGTATATGTATAGATATGTATAGATATATATATATCTATATATCTATATATATGTATGTATAGATATATATATATATATATATAGATATATAGATATATATATAGATATAAATATAGATATATATATATATATATAGATATATATATATATATAGATATATATATATAGCCATAATGAGACCACATCTGAAATATTGTACATAGGTTTGGTGTTTATCTAAGTAAGGATATAAGGGAATAAGCGCAGCAAAACTGGGATGGAAGGTTTGTCATCTGAGAAGAGATTAGGCAGACTATTCCTATATTCCCTAGAGTTTGGAAGAATACAAAATATTATTTTATGATCACATTGTAAAAAACAAAATTTGAATGGGGCTTCACATGGTGGATGCAAGGTAGTCTCCCCTGATTGAGTTGCTGAGAACCAAGTATCAAAACAATCGGTCAGCTATTCAGGAGAAAGGTGAGAAGAAATGTTGGCATCTTGAATGTAATGAATATTTGGAATTCTCAATGCAGGATTGTAGAGGCTCAGTTGCTGAGCAATTTCAAGACATTTTTTAGATATTGGGGGAATCGAGTGGGGTAAGTATAGGAAAGTGTTGCTGAGAATAAAAGTCAGCCTTGGTAATAGAGAAGGCACCAGGGCCGCATGGGACAAATTTCCTTTCCGTAGTAATTTGTTGTGTATCTCTGCTCTGCTGCAATACATTTGCAAATCTCGTTGCTATGTGACCTGCAGTTGGCTGCTTTGTCCTCAGTGATTTTGAATAGTGTGAGTGTTCTGGAGCTGCTTTTGTGCAGGTGTGTGGCAAGTATTCCATCGTGCTTCTGGCATATGGGTTGCGCAGTTGCTAGAGCTGTTGCCTCAGATTCTTGCTGCCTGAGATCCTGACCTCGGGTGTTGTCCTTGTGAGCTATTGCACGTTCCATCTGTGACCGTGGGTTTCCGCTGGGTGCTCCGACGTCCTGAAGATGTGCGGGTTTATAGTTTAACTTATCTCTGTAAATTGCCCCTAATATGTAGGAGTGGATCATAAAATGGAATAACATAGAACTAATGTGAATGGGTGATTAATGGACAGTGTGGAATCAGTTGGCAGAAGGGTCCGTTTCAAAACTATATCTCAAAATGTAAATGGATCTACTGGATGGTGGAAAGCACTTAGTGTCGGAAGCAGGCCATCCAGCTTCTGACCTGTTCTTGTAGCCACAATATATAGGTGGTTGATCAGTCTGAAGAAGGGTCTCGACCAGAAATGTCACCATTCCTTCTCTCCAGAGATGCTGCCTGTCCCGCTGAGTTACTCCACATTTTGTGTCTACCTTCGATTTAAACCAGGGTGGGAGAAAGTGTAGTCGAGATAGTTGTGAGAGTCAGTGGGTTTGTAATAGACGTCAGTCAATGGTCTATTTCCTGTGATGGAGATTGAAATCAAGAAAGGGGAGGGAGGTGTCAGAGATGGTCCAAGTAAATTTGAGTGCAGGATGAAAATTGGTGGTGAAGTTGATGAAGTCCATGAGTTTTGCATGGGTGCAGGAGGTAGCACCGATGCAGTTATCAATGTAACGGAGATAGAGTTCAGGGATAGGGCCAGTGTGGGCTTGGAACGGGGATTGTTCAACATATCCTACAAAGAGGCAGGCATAGCTGGGGCCCATGTGGGTACGCCTTAGACTTGGAGGAAGTGTGAGGAGTCAAAGGAGAAGTTGTTGAGGGTGAGGACCAGCTCTGCTAGGTGTTAGTAGAGGGAAATTAGATGGATCTGCAGTATAGGAAGAAATGCAGGGATTTAAGGCCTTCCAGGTGGGGAGATGGAGGTGTAGCGTGACTGAAAGTCGATAGTAAAGATGAGGGAGTGGGGGCTCGGAAAGCGGAAGTCATTAAAGAGACGAAGGGCATGTGAGGTATCTTGGACATAGGTTGGGACAGATTGGACCGGGGTGGTGGCGAGGTACGTGGAAATAATTTCCGTGGGGCAGGAGCAGACAGAAACAATGGGTCTGCCAGGGCAGTTGTGTTTGTGGATTTTGGGAAGAAGATATAACCAAGCATTGCGGGGCTGGGAAACAATAAGGTTGCAGGCTGGGGAAGGTAGACAGCCGGAAGAGATGAAATCAGAAATAGTGTTTGAGATTAAGGCCTGGTGCTCGTCTGTGGGGTCATGGTCCATGGATAAGTAGACGGAGGTGTCTGAGAGTTGTCGCCTAGCCTCAGCCCAGTAGAGGTCAGCGCACCAGACTACAACAGCGCCTCCCTTGTCGGCGGGTTTGATTATAATGTCGAGGATGCTGCAGAATGAGCGGAGGGATGTACATTCAGATGGGGTGAGATTAGAATAGGTAAGGGGAGTGGAAAAGTTGAGACTGTTGATGTCACCCTGGCAGTTGGAAATAAAGAGGTCTAGAGAGGATAGAAGGACGTTCTGGGGAGTCCAGTAGATGGGGAGATGGGGTCATCACTGGGTGGTGAGGGACTCATCATATTAAAAAAAAATGGCACGGTGGCGATGGAAGAAAAGCTCTACGTCGAGGCCGACCCAGAACTTGTTGAGGGGGGGGGCGAAGGGGAATGAAGGTGAGGCTTCTGTTGAGGACAGACTGTTCCGTATCAGAAAGGGGGAGGTCAGGGGGGATTATGAAGACATGACAAGGGTGGAGGTTGGGGTCAATGTTTCCATGCAGTATCTCTAAACTAAAAAAAAATCTCTGAACCAAAAAAACCTAAACTATTATTTTCACACATTGCTTCTGCCTATTCTCAGTTGCACAATGCCATGATAAAATTTGTTGATCTCCGAATCCCCTGCATATTCTTCAGCTTCCTTTGTTTTTGTAAGTCTTGCCATTTGCATTGTTGTCTTGTGTTCTTTGTATCACTCCCAGTTGCCAGAATCCATTGGTTTATTGTTGTTTCCAGTGCTGTTGTAGTTGAATGTTTCCTCATACAATTCTAATTGCCCACTTTGGCAAATAAAACATTTGTTCCCTCTGGATGCTGTGAGTTGATTCAAGCTCCTATAGTGCAGTCAGGTTGAAAATCTCATTCTGTTTTGCAGCATATTCTTTCTTCAATCTCAGTGATTTTGTATTATTTTACAATTAATACATTTACCTACTTGACTTTAGACCAGTGGTTCCCAACCTTTTTTTGGCCATGCCCCACCTAATCACCTCTAAAATCCTGATGCTCCCCCCCCCCCCCTTTTTTTACCCCAAAAAGATTATTTACTCAAAATAACATCTGAAACATAAACTACATATGTTTACCTGATGGAAAATCCAAAAAAATAAAAATCGAAAATTTGGACCCAGACCTCAGTCGCGCTCAATTGCCCCCCTTAAAAATCAAATTGCCCCCCTGTGGGGCGTACGCCCCACGTTGGGAACCACTGCTTTAGACTGTCTCGTTGCAACAATGAGTTGTACCTAAATCCAGAATTCACATTTCTCTTTTAGTTACATATATATTAACTGAGCTCTCTTCCAATCTGGTTCATTATCATTACTAAATTTTATATCACTTGGCTTGGCTCACTACTCATTAGTAAAAGTATTATTAAAGAAACTTTGTGTTCATACAACTATGAAGAGCATGTGTATTTCAATCTGTGGGGTGAAATTGTGATACGATTTGGATGTGGAACTCAAGCAAAGCACAAACTTTACTCGGTTTAGGATGTGCAAAAAAATTATTTTCCAGAGGTATAAGAATGAGAAAGGGCTGTGATGAATGTTAAGTTTTAGTTTGACACAGTGTGATATTTGCATTGTACATCATTTGGATAATTGTTTACATACTGTGTATATGTGTATTTGCGTGCGTGCATATGCGTGATTGTATGTGGCTTATGTATGGATATATGTTTGTGTATGTATATGTGTGTGTGCTATTGTTATTTTGCTTTGTTTTTAACTTTCTTTTACATGTTCAAAATAAAATATATACTAAACTATTATCACCTCATCTACTATTCTATCTGTAATTTATCATTGCACAAACCTATTGTGAACAAGCTCGAGGAATTCCTAATTCTCCAGACATCAGTGAGACTGTTAATTCTATGAAAATTATAACCTTCATTAAAATTATTTGCTTTATGTTGTCTTATAATCTGTATTTATGCATTCTACCTTTTCACAGCTATTCTCTGGGTAGATGTCCAATGTGTTCCTGGATATTTTTTCTTTTTTTTAAAATTTATTTTCTACCTATCACTAAGTCTTGACTCATTATTAAAGTGATGTCCTAAATTGCAAAAACTAGTTCTGACCTTTCAGCATTTTTTTCTTTGTAGAGCTTTCTACCTAGTATTTCAAGTCTCAGTCATGATTGGGGCGTGTTTAATGAGCATCTGTGGTTCATTCATTTGTTCTGTATAGAGAATTCTTGTTGGAGTAATCTGTCCTTTTAGCCCTGACATAGTTTTTCCACATCCCGACAGTGTTTTGTAAAATGGAACCCTTCTTTCCCACACCAATCCTTCTACCACTTAATCATCTCCCTGATCTGCTTATCTCTATGCCAATTTGCACATGAGATTATAATCCTTGTCTGTAATACTGTATACCTTCTGGTATATTTTGCAGTCCAGTCAGCACATCTTGAGTTGTTTGAAGCGCCAACAGGATTTGAGTATAGGAGCAGGGAGGTTCTACTGCAGTTGTACAGTTGTACAGGGTCTTGGTGAGACCACACCTGGAGTATTGCGTACAGTTTTGGTCTCCTAATCTGAGGAAAGACATTCTTGCCATAGAGGGAGTACAGAGAAGGTTCACCAGACTGATTGCTGGGATGTCAGGACTTTCATATGAAGAAAGACTGGATAGACTCGGTTTGTACTCGCTAGAATTTAGAAGATTGAGGGGGGATCCTATAGAAACGTACAAAATTCTTAAGGGGTTGGACAGGCTAGATGCAGGAAGATTGTTGCCGATGTTGGGGAAGTCCAGAACAAGGGGTCACAGTTTAAGGATAAGGGGGAAATCTTTTAGGACCGAGATGAGGAAAACTTTTTTCACACAGAGTGGTGAATCTCTGGAATTCTCTCCCGCCGAAGGTAGTGAGGCCAGTTCATTGGCTATATTTAAGAGGGAGTTAGATGTGGCCCTTGTGGCTATAGGGATCAGGGGGTATGGAGAGAAGGCAGGTACAGGATACTGAGTTGGATGATCAGCCATGATCATATTGAATGGCGGTGCAGGCTCGAAGGGCCGAATGGCCTACTCCTGCACCTATTTTCTATGTTTCTATTACGGTGATGGAGTCCTCGCCCTCCCCGCCTTCCTCAATATCTCTAAACAGCTTGTTTAGCTCTAAACCCAGCCAGTACATAAACAACCTATCAAAGCCATGATTTTCAGAAAGCCTTTGATAAGTTGTCACACATTAAACTGCTTAGGAAGATGAGAGCCCATGGTATCAAAGGGCAGATATTAGCATGGATAGCAGGTTGGCTGGATTGCGGAAGACAAAATGTGACAATAAAGGTGGCTTTTAGGGTTGGCTGTCAGTGACTAGTGGAGTTCCGCAAGGGTCGGTGCTGGGCCCGCTACTGTTCATGTTGTATATTCATGATTTGGACGAAGGGATTGAAGGCTTTGTGGCAATGTTTGCGGATTATGCGAAAATAGGTGGAGGGCAGGTAGTGTAGAGAAAGCTGGGACTCTGCAGAAGAACTTGGACAGTTTGGGAGAGTGGGCAGACGGAGTATCGTGTAGCAAAGTGTGGTGTCATGCATTTTGAAGTAGGAATAAAGGCGTAGACTATTTTCTAAATGGGGTGAGAATCCAGAAATCGGATGTGTGCAAATGGTCTTGGAGTGCTGGTGCGGGATTCCCAAAAAGTTAATCTGCAATTCGAATCGTTAGTTAAGAAAGCAATGCTAGCATTTATTTCAAGAGGGCTTGTGTACAAAAACAGGGATGTAATGTTGAGGCTCTATAAGGTGCTGGTAATGCTGCATTTGGAATATGTGCTGAGAGGGTCCAGAGGAGGTTTACAAGAATGATCCCAGGAATGAGTAGGTTAACCAATGATGAACGTTTGTCGGCATTGAGCCTGTACTCGCTGGGACCTCATTGAAACATACAGAATAGTGAAAGGCTGGGATAGAGTAGATGTGAAGAGGATGTTTCCACCAGTGGGAGCGTCAAGGACTAGAGGTCATAGAATTAAAGGACGTTCTTTGAGGAAGGACATTTGCACATGTTTTTGGAAGCAAAGACTACCCCTCCCCCTCTGCATAACATTTTACAGACTATACCTTAAACTTTACACTCTGAGGCACTCCATTAAGTCCACTTTAATGGCTTAATACTTAGGATTTTGATTAAACACCTTTGTATAATATATATACATATATTGGGCCATTTGTCAGTGGTGATCATGGGGAAAATTGAATTTCTCACTTTCCCAACCTTCAGCGTGCCTAGGATTTCTGGGAGAATTAGAAATCACTACAGGTATGACATTTGTCCTGCTCACCATGAGGAAGAAATCCATTTGCACACACCAACTTGCCTCTAAGGTTTTTGAAAAAACTTTAACCTTCTAAAGTGAACAAGAAATGACTAACCTAAAGGGAACAATTCTCCTTAGCTAGCAGAAATTTTAACCCTAATGCTTTGTTTTGCTCAAGGGTTCTACTAAAACATTGACCAACCATTTTTTCCTGTTCTTCGTTATCCATTGACTCATTTTGTCAGGAAACAAAATGTAAATATTTATGAGGAAATATTTCTATCTATTTTGGTTAATCATTTGTTACACATTAACCTTGTTGAATCTTTGTCAATGTGGAAATCGAAACATTTTGGGCAAATTCTGCTTCCCACCAATGAAACTTTACACTATTCAAATGCTATGGAGCTTTCAGTCAAATAATTTTCTTCTGCTTTTCTGCACATTGCAACTGGCTTCATTACTTTCTCCTTGTGACTTAGAAGCAGACAATTTTGGCCCAAGTTTATTGCCAGTTCAAAGGGCAACCCCATTCCCCAGCTCATTTTTCTTGAAACAAATTCAGCGAGGTAAATGAGTGCTGCATTGAAGATTGGTTGACATTTCTGCTCAAGAAAGAAGTGATGTATCATCCACTTGTGTGATAGACATTAGGTGCAGGCAGGAGTAGGCCATTCGGCCCTTTGAGCTAGCACTGCCATTCACTGTGATCATGGCTGATCATCCACAATCAGTACCCCGTTCCTGCCTTCTCCCCATATCCCTTGACTCCGCTATCTTTAAGAGCTCTATCTAACTCTCTCTTGAAAGCATCCAAAGAATCGGCCTCCACTGCCTTCTGAGGCAGAGAATTCCACAAATTCACAATGCTCTGCGTGAAAAGGTTTTTCTTCGTCTCCGTTCTAAATGGCTTACCCCTTATTCTTAAACTGTGGACCCCGGTTCTGGACTCCCCCAACATCGGGAACATGTTTCCTGCCTCTAGCGTGTCCAATTCCTTAATAATCTTATGTTTTAATAAGATATCCTCTCATCCTTCTAAATTCCAGTGTATACAAGCCCAGTCACTCCATTCTTTCAACATATGACAGTCCTTCCATCCTGGGAATTAACCTTGTGAAACTACGCTGCACTCCCTCAATAGCAATATTGTCCTTCCTCAAATTTCGAGACCAAAACCGCACACAATACTCCAGGTATGGTCTCACCAGGGCCCTGTAAAACTGCAGAAGGACCTCTTTGTTCCTATACTCAACTCCTCTTGTTATGAAGGCCAACATACCATTAGCTTCCTTCACTACCTGCATGCTTACATTCAGTGACTGATGTTCAAGGACACCCAGATCTTGTTGTACTTCCCCTTTTCCTAACTGACACCATTCAGATAATAAGCTGCCTTCCTGTTCTTGCCACCACAGTGGATAACCTCGCATTTATACACGTTAAACTGCATTCGCCATGGATCTGCCCACTCACCCAACCTGTTCAAGTCACCCTGCATCCTCAAAGCATCCTCCTCACATTTCACACTGCCACCCAGCTTTGTGCCATCTGCAAATTTGCTAATGTTACTTTTAATCCCTTCATCATTAAATCATTAATGAAAATTGTAAATCGCTGCAGTCGCAGCACCGAGCCATGCGGTACCCCAATAGTTACTGCATGCCATTCTGAAAGAGGCCTGTTTATCCCTACTCTTTGTTTCCTGTCTGCCAACCAATTTTCTATCCATGTCAGCACTCTACCCCCAATACCATGTGCTCTAATTTTGTCCACTACTCTCCTTTGTGGGACCTTATCAAAGGCTTTCTGAAAGTCCAGGTACACTTCATTCGCTGGCACTTCCTGGCCTATTTTCCTAGTTACATCCTGAAAAAAGTATGGAGGGATTGGTTGTCTGGAGTGAAGGGACTAGGAAACTGTCTAAGGGACAGAGGCATTTCAAAGTGTCATGGATCGAGGAGAAAGAATAAAGTCAAGGTTAAAACCAATCATTCTTGTGGGACAAGAACAATTGGATATTGAATATACCAGTACAGTCCTGCTTGGAATCTTGGGGAAAAGACAGAAATAGGCTTTGTGCAGTTGGATGACTGAGGCCGAGACTAGAGTGAAGATTTCCTGACTAAATGGGGTCAGTGACTAGAGAGGTGATGAGTTATTGTTGAGTAGTTGGGTCCTTCATGGTCCAGTGGGAACAATGAGGAGATGCCCGAGACCTCAGGTAGAGATTAGTTCATTAAACTATGACATCACTGTGTGTGCAGATCTGGAGATATTGGGGTTGAAAGTGAGCATAGTGGTGCTGGTTAAGATTGGAAAAATGTTTTCGTTCCTTTGATCTGACTCCCTGTCATCATTATAAATGCATTTTAAGCACTATGATTTTTAACATCATTGATCTTTATTCACCTAATCATTATTCTGTTCACCTCTGTCTTGTACCATCTGCAATTTGTATTTAATCTATTGCTATCACGTCATCCTTCCACTTCTTCTCTAATCACATATTGATTTTGAGGCCTTTCTGATCAGTTGTTGCTTTTAATCCACCTTCCTGTCCCAGTCCTTCCAGTGTCCTCTTTTCTGTTAAAAGAATAGTTCCCTTCTTTCCTTTTATACTATCAATATAAGGAATGTTGCGACTTTGATATTACTGCTTTACTGTTATGTTTGTTGTTCAGAGCTGATAACTCAAAGGAAGGAATTGATTTAAGCAATTTTTTTTAAACTTTGGAAATTTCACCTTTAAACAAATGGAAAAACACCTTGTTTTTCTGAGCAACATTTATATTGCACTAAACATATGAGCTGCAAGGTGGGAAAGAGACTTTTTCACTCGTATTCTAGTAAATTATGCTGCTAAAAATCAATGCATTTTAAGACCACTGAAGATATGATGGTAAAAAATCAAATAATTTCTTCAGATTGTTTTCAACATGCCCTCACAGTAATCTGCCTTACAGGAATGTTATGGTTTTATTGGTTATTAGAGTCATGGAAGGTTGCTGTTCACTCTTCAGTGAGCAGACTGTGACATAAAAGACTCCCCATGAGATTTGATTTTAATTATTATTTGCATTATACATGTGCAATTTAACCTTAATTCTACTTTCATCGCAGCTACAGCAAAGCGAGGGGACATTTACCATTGTGTGCTTAAGTTGTGCTCTCTCTTAAGGGGGGAGGGGAAACTCTGACTCTCCACCCTATCTATGCCTACCACAAAATATGCTTCTACCCAGTCGCCCTTCAGCCTACAAAGCTCCACAGTAAATAATCTAGATTTGTCCAATTTCTAATGTTTAATATTCTCTAAATCTGCTAATATCCAGTGAACATCTTCTGCATCCTCTCCAAAATGTCTACTATTTGCTGACCACATTGCCCCAAATGTGGCCTAACCAAAGTTTCTCCATTTGTTTTTTAACCAACGTTCATTTCTTTCAGCTCATTCACTCAAGACGCATTGCTGTGCATTATTTCTTACACGCTTTCTATGCTTTTCATGGAGGCAGGCATAAAATTGTGTAACTTCTCCATCATTTCAATATTCCCCAGTATGATTTCACCAATCTCCATCTAAGTGACCCAAGTTACATTTTGCTAACCGTATCTTTTTGTACGTCTACGGTAGCTTCTGCATTTGGGCTTTCTTATCAGATATTTTGTTGTTCTCACTCGACAATTTATAATTCACCTTGTTCTATTTGTAGATTGGTGTCAGCTACAACTGAGTTTCTGAATCCATGTGAACGACCCATATTGAGCTGTGTAGACTGCAGTCAGAACAATTGCTACTCCCATCCACCCACCACACAAAAAAATAGATTCTTAAATTTACTGACTGGTTTCTTAACCATTCGCCAGATTTTGATTTATTTTACTTTTAAGCTTACATTTTAATCTTTATTTAGAATTTTAACATCTGCCTTGTAATGCATATGCATAATGCTGTCAGTTTTCACAATCCGTTGGCTTTGGCAGTTGCAGACGTCTGAGAAATATGTCAGACTAATCAGGATTCCTACTTACTATAAGCTAGCATGCATTTTTGTTGTGTGCAGCAAAACTGCTAGCAAGCCCACCTTTCAATGGCAGTGGCACTCGCATGGATGTTGGCAGATTTAAAAATTGTACATGGCATTTAAATATGTATTTGTAATATTTAAAATGGGGCAGAATTCTGTGTCTGCGTACTTGAATGATTATGCGAGGCAGTGTTATGACAACATTTCAGCATCTGTGGGGTGAGATACATAGCTAACATTTCAAGTTGGCCTTTGATCAGAACCTTAAAACGTTTACTCTGTCTCCACAAAACGTTTCCTGATCTGCTGAGTATGTTCAGCACACGTTGTTCTTTAGGATGTCTGCCATGCTTTGAGTGGGAATTAAACCTTGCACAAAAAAAATGATAAAGATTGATTGTGAGTCTGTATCTCTCGTCTGTTGAATTCTTCATCATTAAACAGGCGCGAAAGACATGAAATACTTGTTTTCCCTGCCCATCCAGCTTTTAGCTCAAGGGAGGCAACAATGGGGTGCTGCAATGAAGCACTGCAATTTTGGAAGACTTATTTTGGATTAATGTGCAACTAGCCCACAATTAAGGAGCAGTTCAGAATTATTGCAGTTCAATTTTTAACTGTTTTGCACCCTAAGAAATAAGATTCTACAGAATTGGTTCATGAATACAAACTCGCTTCCCTCCATAGATATGTGGATGCCACAACATATGGCTGCCAGTAAAGACATTGTTTTGATGTTAAAATAAGTGCCCACAGCCAATGCATACCATTTCTTCTGTCAGATTTATAGCATCAGCATCTATAGACTCATTAAAACTGCATGGCATCATTTACCACTCTAAATTTTCTGTAATTTTAATAATATGCAATTATATTACTTTAGTTTGTGTTAGATAACTTTGTGTAGTACAGCTTCAGAATGCAAAGGTACACAAAAATGCTGGAGAAACTCAGCGGGTGCAGCAGCATCTATGGAGCGAAGGAGATGGGCAATGTTTCGGGCCGAAACCCTTCTTCAGACTGTGAATGCGAATGCAGACTGCTTCAGAATGCAAATGTTTTGTCAGTATTACAAATTTAATTGCACTTGTGTAAACAAATTAATTTTCTTGGTTAAAATTTTTGTTTTAAGAAAATACTGAAAATGCCCAATTCAGCCAAACTGTATTACCTGACCAAACAGCCCTAAATAAACCCAAAGATTCAAGCCCTTGTTATAAAAGAGTAATCCTTGGTGTATCAGCGTGAGTTGTAGTATTGAGGAATGGCATCTGCTTTTGAAAACATTGCTTGTAATTCCTTGCATACATTGTACAAGCACAGCAGCAACAAATATGTTGTATTGTCTACGTTTTCTCCATTTCCCCAGTTAACATAGTATAT
Organism: Amblyraja radiata; assembly: GCF_010909765.2. Classification (NCBI taxonomy): domain Eukaryota; kingdom Metazoa; phylum Chordata; class Chondrichthyes; order Rajiformes; family Rajidae; genus Amblyraja; species Amblyraja radiata. The sequence goes on along the minus strand of NC_045984.1, from coordinate 28,155,085 downwards.
AATATGCTGTGTAGTAAGCATACTTCATCCACAAGAAATGCTTGGTAATTGAATTACAGATGTACTGTTTGTAAATTTAAGTCTTTCCCACTTACGAGAACTCTAATCACATATTGTTATTACACCAGTAACAATGAATTAATAAGCTTATTTCACACACAAAGATTTTCACTAACGTGGCATAGTGACCTACATTTTCATTGTAAGGAGATGAGATTACCTCAGTTAAAGGATTGCTATTAATGACTTTAACGAGTCATTTTGTTATTTAACATTCCATGGTATTAAGCAGAAATTCTAGTTCTGAAATCCAATGGAAAAATTGGTAATACGCTGGTGTAAATCGTTTCTTATTCATATATCAGGATCTGGGCATCATTTGCGAGATCTTTCATAGCACTTCACCGAGTGCCATTGTCAGAGGCATTTAAGAGTCAACCAGATTGGTGACTCTGTGTCACATAAAGGGCAGTACAAAAGATAACGATATTTCCAGCCATGTGGTTGCATTTTAAGGTGGATACATTGATTATGTATATAATTAGCACGCTTTCATGTTTTCTTCTATGCCTTGAAGTAAACAAAGACCTGTCACTATGTGCTTTCTTGGAAAATATTAATAGTTTTTTTTCTTTTTCCAATTCCAGGCTCTCTTTGTGCTTTTTATTTTGGCTTATATTCACATTGCCTTTTCGCGATCTCCAATCAACTGCTTGGAGCACATCCGTGAGAAATGGCCGCGGGATGGTATTCTCCGTGTAGAAATCCAACGGAATTCCAGCCGTGCACCCATTTTTCTTCAGTTCTACGAATCGGATAACTTTGCAGGAATGGTGAAGGAGCCAACAGAAGACGAAGAAGAGCTGAGCGTAGAAATGTTTGACAACACTTCCATACAGGTGCGATTACTGCTGAGAACATTGCAAACCAGACATAAAACATGCAGAATATCTTTTGTTGATTTGGTTTGGATGAAACTGTCACAAAGTTTTGTCATTCTCAAAATGTTGGTTGAAATATTCATGTAACAAATACATAATTAGTCAGGAATGAAGTAGAGCACATGGGGAAAAATCTGAATCAAAAAGTAAAGTGGATATGGCCTTTAATTAAATATCTCTCCACAATATCCAAAATCTTGGTCATTTAGCAGAATACTATTGTTGATTTTCCAGCAGAGTGACGTTAATTACACGGGGTGGGTGGCAATTAGGGGGGGAATTCAGTATTCAGTATTTAATGTCATTTTAACTGAGTACTTACATACACAGAAGAAACGAAAAATTGTTTCTCAATCAGTTCCCGTCAGTGCAGTTAATAAAAACTGCTTACAAATGCTTACAGCTTTAAAATTAACATATCTAAAATAGGCCTAAAAATTGAAATAAAAACAGACATTCAGACCGAGCAGTGGCTTTGCACCACCACTTACAATATATCCAGAAAAGGGCGAAATAATAATGTGCTTATCTGGAATTGTGCATTGTATATTTCATTGAGCATTGTTTCTTGCCCAATGGAACCTGATTTTGTGCATCCATTAGTCATTTGCTGACTTAGATGTTTTGACGCTGGTCATTTTCTAGCTCAGTTGTCACACTGGAGACTTGTGTGTCTGCACTGAAGGTAGGTGAGAAATGATTGCTTGGATTTGTTTTGTGTCAATGCTGCCCTCAAGGCATTTCCATTCAAAACTTGGTTGGTGATACTTAATTGTTTTTTGCAGTTCGATTCCAGATAATGTGGACCCCCCCCACCCCTCATTATATCATTCTTAATCTATCTTTTATTAAATATTTAACTATGCCCAAGATCACGAGTATGTCTCCAAAATCCCCCTCTGCTAAGAGAGGATCCAGAGTTCTTGTCAAATGTGCAGATTGAAGAAAAGGTGGTGCAAAGTGTCCTATTGAAGACGGTAATGTTGTCCAGCTCAGAAGCTTCTATTGAAGCTGTCCAAAGTAGGTCAAAATGATGGGCAAAAGTTGCATATAATTTTAAAGTTTTTTAAAACTGAAATGTCGTAAGATGCTTCATTTTGTTTTAGTTTTGGATGAGGAGTAGACTTTAATGTTCTCAGGGTATTGGGTGGTTTGTGGTACACCTACCTATTCTGATACAGAATCAACAGTTTGTAGCCATTATTTGAAACTGAATATATAATTTCAAGGCTTCACACTTATAACTAAGGAATGTTAGGGCACAAATCGGGCATATTCATACAACCTGAATCTACAGTAGATTCCTTTTATTTGCATATTATTATTTTGAATCAAACAATTGTTACAGAACTGGAGGAAGCAATTTGACCCGGTTCCAAGTAGAGTAATCCCGCCAGTCTGGTTCGCTTGCGCATTTCCATATTCCTTTATATTATTCTACAAGTGGCCTTGTTTTATATTGTTCCACCAGGAGCTAATATTTTCACCTTCAATCCTGGAGACCGTGTTGACAACTGCTTATTCGTACTTATTTGTGAAGCTGTTGAGTTTTTTCAATATCGTGGAATGTGAGTTTCCATAGGGTTAGGATGAAGCAAGCTAAGGCCTAAAATGAGATGTAACTGCCTGCATTTGGGGAAGCATAGTTGGACGGCGGTAGAGTTGCTGCCTTACAGTGCCAGAGGTCCAGGTTCGATCCTGACTACGGTGTGCTGTGTACGGAATTTGCACATTCTCCTTGTGACAGCATGGGTTTTCCCAAGGTGTTACTGTTTCCACTTTCTAAAGCCGTGCAGGTTTGTAGGTTAATTGGCTTCTGTAAATTGTCCTTGGAATGTAGAATAAAATTGTTGATTGGAGCGTACTTGGTGTTTCTGCGCTGTATCTCTAAACTAACCTATTGTGTGTAAAAGGGGATTCAAACTCTTGTGGGTCATGGACTCACAACAGATACTGATTTCTTTAAACATCATTGATTATGATATGAACCTTGCCTAGTACGGTGCTATTCCTAAATGTATTACCTTGGGTTAAATTCCATTTGACACATCTGCCCATCTTGCACTCTGGGTTTACACCTTAAACAATGTCTTTAGTAAAAGCTAGTAGCCTTGTATTACCACGGTGGTTATATTTTGGAAATGATTAACATTATTAACTCTACCAAATTATTAACTTTTACAGATTCTAACCAACCCTTTATGCAATTTCTGCATATGTTTCCCTTTTGTCTTGTAGCAAATTTGTGCTGACATGGTTTTGCCTTCTCTGTTCTCTTCCGCAGTTTGAACTAGACATAGAGCCTAAAGTGTTCTTAAAGCCCTCACTTGGAAATAAGCCCGACGTTGTAACACAGGTGGTGCAAAATGACAGCCAGGGACTTTCATTTACAGAGGCACCGACGAAAGGAATGCAGCCTCTGCAGGAAACTGTCTCCGAGTTTGAGATGCTGACAAGAGCAGGTAAAGTCTTAGTGATTCAAATGTTTTCTTTCCATACTGCTTCTCGGTGACTTAAATTTTTGTCCTCGTCTACATGTATCAGAGACAATTCCAGTTGCTAACCTTCCTCACATTCTGGTAATATAAACTGTAATAATGGACAGTTATTTGAGCTGAGAGGTTCTTTCTTTTGGTATGTGAACTAATTTGTCTTGTAATAGAAATGCTATGTGGAGCAATTTACAGAATTTAAAGAAAGCCTGCACGGTCACAGGGAGAACATATAAACTACATACAGATAGCACCCGTAGTCGGGATCAAATCCGGGTCTCTGGTGCTGTAAGGCAGCAACTCTACTGCTGCGCCACTGTGCTGCCTACCTTAATCTTAGGTGCAGTCACAACCAAAATCTGCAAATTGGAAGTAAATTATTATATTGTTGATTGTTTTCCCACAGACTGAAAATCCTGTGCCTTTTATATTTGTGACAAGATTTTTAGGAGACTATTATATTGTTCTAAATGCAGGCTTCATTTTTAGCCTGGGTGACTGCAATAATATTTAAAAGCTTATGAATCCCTGGATAGCATCATAATTATTTAAATAGAGCTTGAAAGCATTGCTGATCTCTATCCATTCATGTATGAATTGCTGGCTTTAGTTTTTTTTAGTTTAGAGATACAGCGCGGAAACAGGCCCTTCGGCCCACCGAATCCACACCGACCTGCGATCACCGCACATTAACACTATCCTACACACACTAGGGACAATTTACACATACACCAAGCCAATAAACCTACAGACCTGTACGTCTTTGGAGTGTGGGAGGAAACCGAACATCTTGGAGAAAACCCACACAAGTCACAGGGGGAACGTGCAGACTCCGTGCAGATCGAACCCGGGTCTCCGGCGCTGCATGCCCTGTAAGGCAGCAATTCTACGTCTGTGACACCGACAAATATAGCTAAACTTTGTATCAAATATAAATATTTATTATGTGCCTAGTTGGGATTTGCATGTTCTAGAAGTTAATATTTTTCGCAAGTCTACAATTAAAGTTAATGGAAACAATAGAGGATTGTCTTGGACTGGACAGTGTTCAATTCCACATGCAGCTCCGCAGCAAATAAACCAGCAATCAGACATGGGCTGATAAGTGATAAGTAATTATGCAGCTAAGCCATGGCCAAGAGCAAGTGTAATCTCCTGCACTTGACATTAAATGTCCTTACGGTTCCAGAGTATCGTCTAATGGACTCTCTGAGTGGGATGGGCAAAGAGTGGCAGTACTATTGCCCAGAAACTCAACTGAGCTACAAGAACAGATCAGAGGTGTGGTATCCTGTGGCAAATAACTTCCCTTCTGATGCCTTAAAGTCTTTCCATAATTTGCAAGGAATAAGACTGGAGATTGAATACTTTCCATCTACGTGTAGCATTAACAATTACCAAGCAACCTGAGATAATCCCAGGTATTTCAACAATTTACATCATGCATCCATCATCTAAATATTTTTTGTTTGACCACCAGCATACTTGTTTAGAATGAGCTCTATCTACAAATGGTACTGAATTTATTTTCTTGAACAGCACCTCCCAAACACAATCTCTACCACCAACAAGGTACATGGGAAAATCATCAACTGCATATTCCCTTCCAAGTAGCACACCATACAGGAAATGCATTGTCTGCCTCGTGTCATCAATCGGTCCAGATTGTAGCATTCTCTTCCCAGCAGCATTGACAAAGTGCCTTTGCCCCGAATGCTCAACCTCCTGAGGTGCTCATGCAGTTCAAGAAGGTGCCCCTCCATCATCACCTTCTGGAATAAGTAGAGATGAGCAATAAATGCTGACGTTGTCAGGCATGCCCAGACAAGGAAAAATAAATAACATTTAAAAAATAATTATTTCACGTTTTCGGGGCAGCTGTTCTGAAAATGACTTTTACTGAAGTATAATCTATCATCAAAAATAGACTATGGATATTCTCAGGAAAAAATAAATAAATAGAATAGATTAGCTAGTCTGAAAGCTTGATTAGGTCGGTACAGAATAGAATCAGCCAGGAGTTTCTCTGAAATGGAGCCGATCAGCCAGATAATTTAATTGAAGCAGCTTTTTCAGCAAAAGGAGTTCTTGGAAATAGTGGTAGAAGATCTATGCATTATAATTATTTTGAACATGCATGCAAGATAGAATGGAACTAGAGTTTTAAGCAAATCACTCAGTGCTTAATGGACAGTGGTACTTAGACATTATCAATTCAAAGGATATTCTCCAATTTCAAGCTGAACCTAGCTCATTAGCAGGAACTATTTATCAAGCAACGAACAAGATTCCACGATTAGTTGTCATTTGAGCTCATAAATATTATTACTTTCTGTTTAAACATGGAATATTTTTGCAAAGAAGTTAGTGACTTAATAAAGAAATTATCCACTCAAATTAAGTGAATGAGTTAGTTAAACCTCTAAATGTTATTTTAATCTAAATAACCCGAATGTGGTTGCGGCAAAGAATCTGAATTTTTGTAGTATGCTTGTCACCAAGTATTATTTAAGTGACGGATACCTTATCGTCATTTCTGATGTGTGAATTTGAAGCCACACTAGCATTAGCAGTACTGAGAGTAGCAGAATGTATTTGTTATGTAAGAGTCTCAGTCAGCTGGTATCAGTTATAAGTTGTTGGAGCAGAGTGGGGGGGATGGGACGGTTGAGACCTTGTCCACCAATAGTATTTTGATCTATGATGAATTTGGCAGTGCTTGTTGTGAAAAGGACTGCAACTTCAAGATACTAAGCATTGAAAGTCACCTCTGAAAAAGTAAACCATGTGCCTTGGCAGCCTTACTATGTAACTTTAATGCCAGCAATAGTGAACCATTTCCTAGTTAACAATGATGCATTATTAATGGAATATAATGAAACCTGTTTTGTATAATCTAGTGATTTTAAAAATTGATTGTGAGGGAATAAACAAAGGTACCCTCCAAGTTTTACAGTGGGTGTTTTTATCACGGTATGTAATATTTGGCTTTACTAAAAACTAGTCATTCAAATAGTTATCTAATTAGGCCCTCACCTATACATTTCGCAATTTTCTTGAAAAAGCTTCCCCTCCAGATATCATAAGTGATAGGAGCAGAATTAGGCCATTCGGCCTATCAGTCTACTCCGCCATTCAATTATGGCTGATCTATCTCTCCTCCCAATCCCATTCTCCCGCCTCCTCTCCATAACCTCTGACAGATGTGCCTAATTCCCTGCCCAAAGGGATAACTTCCATCATCCATCCTACACATCGTTGATCTTTGTATAAATATCTCCACATCTCTGATATTTCTCCATTTACCATAAAAATGTGCCTTTTGGTTACTTACTGTCCATAAAAATAATTTATCTCTATATTCACTTATCAGAACATTGCATCATTCTACTAATGATATATTAGAATAGGTGAACATGCTTCTAGTTAGTGTTACTAATAGAATGAGTTAATTTGAAAGGAAACCTAGATAAGTTGTTGTGGAATAAAGTTGAATGGAGTAAGAATGAGTATAGTTTGAGGAAGCTCTCGAGGGGCTATGTTGCCTGTTTCTGCAATATTATAAATAAAGAGGAAGACGACTGGACTTTATTGCCTTCCATCAGTGAGGAATGTGGGGAATCCGCTGTGGTAGACGTTTATGTTAATTTTTATGTAGTGTGCCTTGCTTTTTTTCCCGTATGGCTATATGGTAATTCGCATATCACTGTACCTTAATTGGTGCATGTGACAAATAAAAGTTCTTTGAAACCTTTAATCCATTCACAAAGATTGCAGAATCTTTGGGAATTTGAACTAAAATTTTAGGTAAATTTGGTGATTAAATTTGAAGGAAAAAGAATGAATTCAGCCCTCAAATCATGTAGAGGAAACAACATCTTTGATTATATCAAGAATGATTAACTATAAAACCGAATCTAAGGATACTTTAAAATTGACTTAAAATTGTACTTGTGCGATTTGAAATATTGACTGCAGTACCCAATTGTGGCTTTTCGCATTGCTCTAATTTTATTCTCTGTAGCTTAATAGCCTGTAGTAAATAATATGACCTGACAGTTCACAGAACTGGCTAATGCTCTTGACTTTTTTGTTTGTTGCATTATTGCAGTTTGGCCACAAGAGGAGTACATTGTTGAATACTCATTGGAGTATGGATTCCTGCGTCTCTCTCAGAGCACCAGGCAGCGCCTCAACATCCCAGTTATGGTCGTTACGCTAGGTAAGACACAGCAACTTCTTCTTCTTGCGTATTTGATTGTGCACACCAGGTTGATTGCATTCGTCGAAACAGGGCGGACCACGTGAAGGTTGCAATCTCCCACCCCACACACAGCAACTATATGTGTGAAATAACGCTTCTTGCAGTTATAATGATGGCTGTTCAGGATGTTTCAATACCTGCTGTGTCCAAATTTCTGGAAATAATATATTTGTTACTGCATAGAGGTCATTCTGTTGAGTGAAGTAGGAGGGAACAAACAGTTGATAATTCAACTTAGAAATTGATGGCTGGGGGAATTGATTGCAAACCGCATAGGAGTATATTTCTGTATTTTTAAATAGTCTTCCATGATTCTCTGGGTCAGATGTCTATTTCATGGCTGTGATATTCCGATGTAAAGCGCCTTGAGTATTAGAAAGGCGCTATATAAATCCCATCCATTATTATTATTAATGTTGTAAATGCAACCTGGTGGTTTCTGTGCTTTCAAAAATGTGTTATTTCAGGACCTTTGGTTTCCATTTTGGGTTGGAGAATTTTTTGTTCGTTCACATTGCACTTTTAAGTATTGTATTCATCTTTGAAACTTCAATGTGTCATGTTTAAAATAGCAACAATATCCGTTCTCCTTCAAAATGCTCTCGTCATACTCCAGCTAGTTTAAGGTTTGTTGCTAATTCACTGATCATTTTCTAACAACTCTATTAGTACCTCTATTTCTCCCTGGTTTCATTTTAGCGCAGGATTAATGGCAATTATGTACCTATTCATCCATTTTATTACTTCAGATTCCTGTCCCATTGTGTTTCTTGCAATTTAGAATGTTATTTTTTGCCTGCTGCTACTTCACCCATATGGGCCTGTCCCACTTAGGTGATTTTTCAGGCGACTGTCAAGTCGTAGCAGGCTGCTGAAAATCCGGCGACTGGAACAGCGACTGTCAGAGTGGAACACACACACACACACACACACACACACACACACACACACACACACACACGCGCACACACACGCGCGCATATATACACACATCGCTTCCTTCACCAGCCAGTTATGCAGGCGGGGACAGGGCAAGTGGGCGGAGTGCCGTCTGAGTGAAATTCACACGGTGCAAAGCCAATGTGATACAGACACACACCACAATGAACAGGAAGGTTGGCGCTGTATTTAAGACGGTGAAAGCACAGTGTATGGGAAGGGGCACTTAAGTCCTTTAGAAGAGAGGGGGTAGTTACATCTTTGCAGCTGTAATTAAAATTCATGTAAAACATGACATTACTCTATATTTGTGTTTTTCATTGAGTTGGTGGTCTTTAGAATTAACAAAAATCATTCATCGTACAACTTTGTACAGTGGAAAAGTTTAATGATGTAATATTGCATTCATGTAGTGGAGCAACATTTTATTATTTAAGGGCTGCCTTCTGATTGCTTGGATATTTTTCAAATTTATTACATGAATTGACCATCAATATATTTTTTAAATCTGTTTTGAGCTGGGTGTGCAAGCCTTTGTTCAATAACAGTCCTTGGTTAATAATCCAGCAGTTATTTTTGAACACACTGAGTTTTTTTTTATCTGTGTTCTTTAAATAAAAAAGTGCCAATAATACCGTTCTAGTTGTGTTATGTACAACCAGACCCTAACATTATTCTATTTTGTCCACAGATCCAACTAAAGATCTCTGCTTTGGGGATGGCTTTAGCCGGTTTCTTTTGGATGAATTCTTGGGGTATGATGATATACTGATGTCCAGTGTGAAAGCATTGGCTGAAAATGAAGAAAACAAAGGTGAGTTGAATCAATTTGGCTTTTGAGGGGTATTCTGCCAAACAGGCATTTGTTCGTGTTCTCTATTCCAAAGGCAATTGCAGCCTGCTACAGCTTGGAAAAGTAAATGGAGATCTCAATCTCTATTAGACGGTCCTTGGTCATAGTCATCCTTAAATTGCATCTCACAATCATGACAGAAGTGAACAGTTTATTTACAAGTGGAAATACGAGTTTCTCCAAGGAGATAGAAAGAACTGTAGTTACTGGAATCTTGAGCAATATGCTGGAGGAATTCCGTGGTCAGGCAGAATCTGAGAAGGGAATGCATTTGCAACATTTTGGGTTGGGACCCTTCTTCAGACTCATCCAGACTCTTCAAGAACTTCTCCAAAATGTGATTGATGCATCTACAGTAATAACCCATTGATCAGCATGTTTGGATTTTGGTGCCAGACTGACAGGTTTTCTGGACTATTCAATGCTTTTCCAATTTATGATCCAACTCGCTGTTAATTTTTTTGGAACGTTAAATGTGATTTTTTTTCCAGTACATCTGGTGTGCTTAATGGGAACATGGGACCCTGGCACCTGCGGTGTAAAGGGTAGTGCAGGACCCCGGGCTCTTTGGTGTGGGGGGTAGTGTGGGACCCTGGGTTCCAGGGTATAGCGGGGTGCACAGGTCCCTGGGCTCTGCGGTGTTAAGGGGAATACAGGAACCAGCAACGTGTTAGCCAGATGTCGAACTATTGGGATTTCGAACAATCTGTTATTATAGGAGTTTACTGTATCGGTTTTCAATGTCTTAATTGTAAAGTTGTTACTCAAAGATTGCACCAAATTGCCAGACAAAAAAAATTCAGAAGAAAAGCAATCAACTGCTAAAAGATATTGAAAGCTTTAATGGATAAACATTGTTGGTTTATTGTTTCATTTCAATTTGGTGGATAAAAACAAGTGGAAATTTTACATTTGCAGGAATAATCATTACCTTCACAACTCTGTGACTTACTCTTTCATCTCCACCAACCTCTCCCCTCTCTAGGGCACTTTCCCATGGAACTGCAGGACATTCACCTTTTACCTCTTCCCTTCCCGATTATTCCAGATTTTGAAAATAGTCTGAATTAAAACAGTAGCATTTTGCTTAATGGTCGGAGTTTCTTCTTAAATGTCAACATTGTTTTACATTTTTACATTAGGGTTTTTGCGCAATGTTGTATCAGGAGAACACTACCGTTTTGTCAGCATGTGGATGGCCAGAACCTCCTACCTAGCAGCCTTCGTCATCATGGTCATATTTGTAAGTATGTTACCGAATCAGAACACCATCATATAAGCAACAAATATTCCAAAAGACATTAACAAACCAACTGAAGGCTGGCTTTAGCTGCTAGATGAAGAACATGTTCTAACACATCAAACAAACTAGGGATAATGAATGCCATTTTCCTTATATTCCTCAAAACTATGTCCTAAAACACTGAAGGTCTCTCCGCACTAGAAAACATTTGTTACTGGTGGGGCACAATGGATAATGTCGTACTGGTTTCATGTGTCAAATGTTCAAGATCATTTTCTCTTGGTAGAGACAGAATACAAGAGAATACTAATATTTTCTGATTGTTTAATGGTATACGCTTATATGTTATATGTTTGCACCAGCAAGACTTGAGAGTGGTTTCATGAACCTCACATTGGTCCTTAGAGGCAGATGTTATTCTAGTATTAGGGAGACTATAGACCGGTATCATCATAATCATCAGTAGTATCATAAAAGATGATACAGGAGGGGAGGGCTTTCAATTCCCAAAGCATTGAGAACATTTCTGGGGCAGTTGGCGCCTGTTGTACCTCAGCATAATCAGTACCACGATCTTTGGGAGGTTTGTTGGTACTGTTGGGGAGGATGTAAAACTGGTTGGCAGGATGCTTGGAACATTTGGGAAGGAGTGGAACAAAGCAGGTAGTGGAAGTTTAAAAAAAAAAAAAAAGGTCAATGAGATAGCAGGCAAGCAACAGATGGGGTCAGTGATATGGAGAATATTAACATAACAAAAATTAAAAGATTCTAAACGACAGTTATTCACACTATTTTCAAGTTGAATGGATAAATGGCACAAATAGAAGTAAACAGTTCTAATCTCATTCCCATTATGGAAACGTGGCTGCAGGATGACTAACGCAGTGAGCTGAATATTCGAGATTTCGGAAGGATGGGCAAAAAGAGAAAGGATCAGCAGGTCAGTCAGCATCTCTGGAGAAAAAGGATGGGTGTTTCTTCGAATCGGGACTCTGAAGAAGGGACCCGACCTGGAACGTCATCCATCTTTTATCTCTGGAGATGCTGCCTGACCCGAGTTGTTCCAGTACTTCATGTCTATCTTTGGTACAAACCAGCACCTGCAGTTCTTTCTTTCTACAAGGAGATGGTGCAGTTCTATTAATAAAAGAGATATGTGCATGGCTAATCATAATGTAGAATTAGAATGGGGTTAAGCAAAGGACAGAAAAGTGTTTGGAGTAACTTTTAGGCGACCAAATAGTAGTTAAGACATTGAGGATGGCATATTCCAGCAAATTAGAAATGGGTGTAACAGGGGGAATGCAGAAAACATGGATGATATTTAATCTGTGTATAAATTGGACAAGTCAAATTAGCAGTAATAGGCAGAGGCAAATTCATGGAATTTATGAAAGATAATTTTCAAATTTAATGTTGAGAACCAGCTTGGGAGAAGATTTGCTTTCAATCTCAATGTGTGTACTGGTCAAAGGTTAATTGTGACCTTGTGTGGGATTTTTTCAGGGAAAGATAAAGCGATGAAATGTTTCATTAAGATGAAAAATGAAGTAGTTTGAACTGAAACTGAGGAGCCAGTTGGCTGTTGGAGAATTTAATTGAAAGGTGAATAGGTAATGCCTAATGTTGGAGAAACTCCAGCATTTTTGTGTTCCTTCGATTTTCCAGCATCTGCAGTTCCTTCTTAAACAGGTAATGCCTAATATTCTGGAACGAATGCAAGAACTGTGGCAGTTCTTGTGCACAACTTTCTTGCACAAAAACAGTTAAGCATGAACCACCTGGACTACCCTTATCGAAGCAACAACCAAGAAAGCACACCAATGCCTCTACTTCCTTAGACGACTTGGGAAGTTTGGCATGTCCCTAACAACTCTTAGCAACATCTACAGACGCACCCTGGAAGCATTTTATCGGGATGTATCACAGCATGTTTGGCAACAGCTCCATCCAAGACCACACTAAATTGCAGAGAATTGTGGATGCAGCCATCTCACAAACTAACCTCCCTTCCATTGATTCCATTTTCACTTCATCCTATCTCAGCAAGGCCACCACCATAATCAAGGACGAGTCTCACCCTGGTCACTCCCTCTTCTCCCCTCTCCCATCAGGCAAGGGGTACAGAAGTGTGAAAGCTCATACCTCCAGATTCAGTGACAGTTTCTTTTCAGCTGTTATCAGACAACTGAGCTGTCCTATCAACAACTAGAGATCGGTTGTGAGCTGCTATCTACCTCATTGGAGACCCTCAGATTATCTTTAATTTCTATTTACTGGACTTTACCTTGAACTAAACGTTATTCCCTGTATCATGTATCTGTACAGTGTGGATAGCTCGTTTGTAATCATGTATAGTCTGTTCGCTGACTTGTTAGCACACAACAAAAGCTTTTCATTGTACCTTGATACACAAGACAATAAACTAAACTGATATTATATTCAAACAATACATCTGTAAAGTTGCTGGAGAAATAGTAGTAAACCAGAGGGAAGTTTAAAATCTAGCAAAATAAGTAGCAATTGATTAATAGTGCAAAAAGTATATGAGTCTGAACTTGCAAGGAATATGAAAGTGAATGGTGAAAGTGTCTACAGATAATTTAAAATAAATAAATGAGTGAATATAAATGTTGGTATCCCAATCAAAAACAGAATTATTTATAAAGGGAACAAAGAAATAGCTGTTATTGAAAAATAACTTTTGTTCTCTCTTTGTGGAAGTAAATATAATAACTTTCCAAACATGCAATGGAACTAAGGCTGTCAAATATAAGCCGACCATTTAAAAAAGGAGAGAGGACAGTGAATTTCACACTCTTAGCATAACATCAATAACAGGGAAAATCCAATCATCTGTTCTGGACTTGTCAGAAGATTATTGGTTTTGACAAACTGGTAGAATAAAAATGAGAGAATTGGTGTATGTGGTGTATCTGGAATTTTAGAAGACGTTTGAGACCGTGTGCAGAATAGAAGTAATGGGTTTAGCGGATATACACAATGAACTGAAATGTGTTTGATTGACTAGAAATAGATTAGGAATAAATACAAATTTTTCAATGTCAGGGAGTAGCTCGAGGGATACCACAAGGATCTGATCTGTTTAACATGCATCAATGATTTGGCAAGGGAACTGAAAATAATATTTCCCAGTCTCCCAACAAATTTCACTACATCGATTGGTGTATGTGATAATAAATGTCCTTTGTATCCTTGTATCCTAAAACCGGTGGAATTGTAAGCTGCAAACAGAATGCAAAGCGGCATCAATGCTATTTAGACTATGAGTGATTGGGCAAATACATGATGGATGCATTATAAAATTGCTGCATGGCAAGCTATCCACTTTGGTGTGGAAAACAAAGGTAATACATTATTTAACTGGGAAATGTTGAAGTTCATAAGATCCAGGTGTTCCTGTACACTAGGTACTTAAAGCAATCATGTAATTGCCGGAACATTTAGGAAGGCAAATCGATGTCAGCCTTCAGTTCAAGAAGTTTCTAGTATAGGAAGAGTTTGACTGTCAACAATTATACACTGCTTTGACACTACACCCAGAGTTCAGTTTTGGCATTCCTATTTAAGAAATTAAATTCTTGCCATAGAGGAAGGGCAGTGGAGGTTGGAGTGGGATGTAGAAATGATTGACACATCAATTGTTCAATTGATCTTCACTTTTTGGAGATGCTTTGATAGTTTTGTTTTCTTTCCTTTTCTTCAGACATTGTCAGTTTCTATGCTGTTACGTTACTCTCATCATCAGATCTTTGTCTTTATTGGTAAGTCTTTTCTACGGTTTCTTTGTTAAGTTAACTTTTCATAAAGTGAACAGAAAATGTTAGTTTCCTCATAAATGTTAATTTACACTTTTTGTTCCTGTGCTTATGATATAAATATGAATTCACAAAATGAACCTTCATTTCATAACTTCCATTATTCACATTAGCTTCAAGTTAAAATATTAAATAATTCCAAAGTACATTGCCTTATAATGTTTCACTGCAAAATGAACAGATATTGACCGATTGTAAGATTTAATAAAATATATTCCCATTTAAATAATGAGCGAAGAATTCTATGCCTCTTCCTCAATGGATTTTCAGACTTTTTAATTTGTCTATTATGTGAAAACTTTGATCATGTGAGTTCCTGACACCTCTGATGCTTAAATTTGAGTTGAAGGATATTTCCCCAGTTCATTTTCACAATGTTTTTACTTTCACTCTTAAAAATGTCCTTATTTTTTTTTCTTTAATTCCTTCCAATATAATGTTCATGGAAATCTTTGCTCGAATAGGTGCTTCCAAATTTTGTAACTATATTTTGAATGGCACATGCACTGTACACCCACAGTCTCTCAATAGACCGATGAAAAACAGATTTGGAATCTGCAGTTTAGGAATGCATTTACAGCCACATGGTAATTTAAAGTCTTTAACTCTAGCCTTTGAAATATGGTAGATGATTATTGAGTGGTATTTTACAGTTGATCAATAACTGGCAGCTTTGGCTCCAATATCTTGTGTTTGGTTTAGAGATACAGTGCGGAAATTGGCCCTTTGGCCCACTGAGTCTGTGCCGACCAGCGATCCCCGTACACTAGCGATCTCCTACACACTAGTGACAAATTACAATTTTTACCAAAGCCAAATTAACCTACAAACCTGTATGTCTTTGGAATGTGGGAGGTTCACTGAGTACCCAGGGTCACGGGGAGAACATACAAACCCCCTACAGACAGCACGTGTAGTGTCTGGTGCTGTAAGGCAGCGACTCTATTACAGCGCCATCGTGCCGCCCCACCATTTGTGTTTGTGAATGTCTGTCATTATTCTTTAATTTATGAATCAAGATCCAAGAAATAGGACAATGTCCAAAGAAGGGATCGATACAGTAAACCCTCGTTATAATGGACCATTGAATTGGGATGGGGGGGGGGGGAGATGGGTGTCCATTATTGCCGATTGTCCGCTATAATCGAGTACGGTATTATGGTGTGCTGTTGAAACAAAGAACTAATGAGGGTAAGAACAAAGATAGGGGAGATTAATGTGTGGCTGAAGAGTTCGGGCAGGGATTTAGATTTCTGGACTATTGGATCTCTTCTTGGGCTGGGTGACCTGTACAAAAGGGACGGGGTTGCACCCTAACTGGAGGGGTACCAACATCATGGCAGGTAGGTTTGCTAATGCTACACGGGTGGGTTTAAACTAGATTGCAGTGGGGGTGGGACCTCATACAGGATAGAGGCAGGTGAGAGGTTAGGAGTTGGTATGGAGGGGTGGTGAGAGAAAGGTTAGAGGACAGAATAGACATGAGAAAGGCGGAGAGCGAGGAAGGAAGATCGGTTTAAACTACGTATTTTAAAGCAATGTGGCCTGGCGGGTAAGGCAGATGAGCTTAGGGCATGGATAGGTACGTGTAACTGGGTCGTTATAGTCATTACTGAATCCTGGTTAAGAGAGGGGCAGGACTGGCAGCTCATTGTTCTGGGGTACAGGTGCTTCAGAAGAGACAGAGGTGAGAGTAAAAGGGGGGGGGGGGGTTACATTATTGATTAAGAAGATGTCACGACGGTGGTCAGTGGTGACATTATGGACGCTTTGTCTAGTGAGGTTACAAGGGTGGAGCTGAGGAAGAAGAGATGATCACCTTGTTGGGGGTGTACTACAGACCCTAAAATAATCAACGGGAATTAGAAGAACAAATATGCCAGAAGATTGCAGACAACTTTGAGGGTTTGAGGAAAAATTCTCTCTCAAGTTGATTGGAGCGGGTTGTTTGAGGGGAAAGGAACATCAGCCAAATGGGATGTTTTTAAAAATGTGCTGACAAGAGCTCAGGATATGCACATCCCTGTTAGAGTGAAGGGCAAGGCAGGCAAACATAAGGAAGCTTGGCTGACAAGGGAAATTGAGGCATTGGTCATGAATAAGAAAGACGCATGGGACAGGTATAGACAGCTGGGATCAAATATATCCCTGGAAGAGTTTAGGGAACAAAGAAGCAAACTAAAAAAGGGCAAAAAGGGGCTAAGAGATAGCTCTGACAGAGCAGTAAGGACAATCCCAAGAGATTTTATGAATACATAAAGGTGAAAAGGGTAACTAGAGAGAGTGGGACCCCTCAGGAAACAAAGCGGTCAACTGTGTAGAGCCACAGGAGATGGGCATAGTCCTCAATGAGTATTTCTTCTTTGTATTTATGGAGGAATTTGGGGAAGTCAGTGGAAGTGTCTTGAGAGCAGTCGGTGTTATGGTCAAAGAGGTGTTGAAGGTCCTATCGTGTATGAAAGTAGACAAATCTCCAGTGCCTGCTCAGATAATGTGCCCTCCATAATGTTTGGGACAAAGACCCGTCATTTATTTATTTGCCTCTGTACTCCACAATTTGAGATTTGTAATAGAAAAAATCACGTGGTTAAAACGCACATTGTCAAATATTAATAAAGGCCATTTTTATACATTTTGGTTTCACCATGTTGAAATTACAGCAGTGTTTATACATAGTCCCCCACCCCCCCCACCCCCATTTCAGGGCACCATAATGTTTGGAACACAGCAGTGTCGTGTGAATGAAAATAGTCATGTTTAGTATTTTGGTGCATATCCTTTGCATGCAATGACTGCTTGAAGTCTGCGATTCATGGACCAGTTGCTGAGTGTCTTCTCTGGCGATGCTCTGCCAGGCCTGTATTGCAGCCATCTTTATCTTATGCTTGTTTCGGGGGCTAGTCCACTTCAGTTTTCTCTTCAGCACATAAAAAATGCATGCTCAATTGGGTTCAGATCGGGTGATTGACTTGGCAACTCAAGAATTTACCTTTTTTTAGCTTTGAAAAACTCCTTTGTTGCTTTAGCAGTATGTTTGGGATCATTGTCTTGCTGTAGAATGAACCGCCGGCCAATGAGTTTTGAGGCATTTGTTTGAACTTGAGCAGATAGGATGTGTCTATACACTTCTGAGTTCATTATGCTACTGCCATCAGCAGTTGTATCATCAATGAAGATAAGTGAGCCAGTACATTCAGCAGCCATACATGCCCAGGCCATAACACTCCCACCACCGTGTTTCACAGATGAGGTGGTATGCTTTGGATCTTGGGCAGTTGCTTCTCTCCTCCATACTTTGCTCTTGCCATCACTCTGATATGTTAATCTTCGTCTCATCTGTCCACAATACTTTTTTTCCAGAACAGTGGTTGCTCTTTTAAGTACTTCTTGGCAAACTGCAACCTGGCCATCCTATTTTTTCAGCTATCCAGTGGTTTGCATCTTGCAGTGTAGCCTCTGTATTTCAGTCCATGAAGTCTTCTGCGGACAGTGGTCATTGACAAATTCACACCTGACTCCAGAAGAGTGTTTCTAATCTGTTGGACAGATGTTTGGGGATTTTTCTTTATTATAGAGAGAATTCTTCTGTCATCAGCTGTGGAGGTCTTCCTTGGCCTGCCAGTCCCTTTGCGATTAGTAAGCTCACCAGTGCTCTCTTCTAAACGGTTCCAAACAGTTGATTGTGGTAAGCCTAAGGTTTGGCTGATGTCTCTAACAGTTTTATTCTTGTTTCTCAGTCTCATAATGGCTTCTTTGACTTTAATTGGCACAACTTTGGTCCTCATGTTGATAAACAGCAATAAAAGTTTCCAAAGGTGATGAAAAGACTGGAGGAAAGACTAGGTGCTGAGAGCTCTCTTGTACCTGCATTAAGGAGGCAATTAAACACCTGAGCAATTACAAACACCTGTGAAGACATGCGCCCCAAACATTATGGTGCCCTGAAATGGGGGATGGGGGGGGGGAGGGGGACTATGTATAAACACAGCTATAATTTCTACATAGCGAAACCAAAATGTGTAAAAAATACCCTTTGATAAAATCTGACAATGTGCACTTTAACCACATGTGATTTTGTTTCTATTACAAATCTCAAATTGTGGAGTATAGAGTCAAATAAATAAATATGGGTCTGTCCCAAACATTATGGAGGGCACTGTATATCCAAGGACATTGTGGGGAAACTAGAGAGGAAATTGGGGGAGCCTTGGGGAGTGTTGTAGAGCAGAGGAGTTTAGGAGTGCAGGTGAATGGTTCCTTGAAGGTAGAGTCGCAGGTAGATAGGGTGGTCAAAAAGGCTTTTGGCACATTGGTCTCCGTCAGTCAGAGTATTGAGTATAGAGGTTGAGAGGTCCTGTTGCAGTTGCATAAGACGGTGCGGCCACATTTACAGTATTGTGTTCTGTTCTGAGCACCGTGTTATGGGAATGATGTTGTCAAGCTGGAAAGGGTACAAAGAAGATTTACGAGGATGTTGCCAGGACTAGAGAGTCTGAGCAAACGGGTGAGGTTGAGTAGGCTGGGACTCTATTCCTTGGAGCGCAGGAGGATGAGGGGTGATCTTGAAAGAGGTGTATAAAATCACGAGGAATAGATTGGGTAGATGCACAGAGTCTCTTTCCCAGAGTAGGTGAATCGAGGATAAGGGGACATAAGCTTAAAGTGAAGGGGAATAAATTTAATAGGAATCTGAGGGGCAACTTTTTCACACAAAGGGTGGTGGGGGTATGGAACAGGCTGCCAGAGGAGGTAGTTGAGGCAGGGACTATTCCAACGTTTAAGAAACAGTTAGACACATACATGGATGAGACAGGTTTGGAGGGATATGGGCCAAACACGGGCAGGTGGGACTAGTGTGGCTGGGGCCGGTTGGCTGGTGTGGGCAAGTTGGGCCGAAGGGCCTGTTTCCATGCTGTGTCACTCTATGATTATGACTATAACTGTAGTTGAAGGTTAATACACAAAAGAACATAAAGTGCAGGAGTAATTCAGCTGGTCAGGCAGCATCTCTGGAGAACATGGATAGTTGAAGTCAGGACCCTTCATCAGATAAAACAAGGCGTTGATGCCGCTGGCCTGCACCAGTGAGCCCTTCTGCGCCAGCTATGTACGGTCTGGATGATGCGGCTGTTGTTGCAGCCGCATGTAGCCCTGCACGTCAGCTTTTTCTTCGGACTGCTGTCACTGACAGGATGCGTTTGGTCACTGTGAGCCTCCGTTCCCTCTCGCCAGCTGCGGCTCCTTCCTGTCGGTCGTCACTTTGCCCACTCCCAGCTTTAATGTCGCCATCACCTCCTCCTCCCCCGCAGTTGCCGACATCTTCCAAGATGGTGTATGTTGGCGACTGTGGAAGAGGCGGAGTGGGCGGGGGAGGGGAGGGGATGAAGAGGCCAAGTGGACAGATCGACGGGAGAAGGGGGAGGAGGTGACGGTGGAGTGGACTAATCCGACAGGAAGTAACGGCAGCTGGTGAGAGGGGAGGGAGCCCCATGGTGCCCGAGCAAGTCCTGTGCATGATAGCGACCCTGAGAAAGCACTGTCCATGGGGGGGCTACAACGTGAATCCCAACAACAGCTGCGTCAAACGGACCATGCGGTGGGTGACGAAGGGCTCGCTGGTGCACCATGCGAGGCAGGGTGGCGTCGGAAGCTGGGACTGTAAGCGTCCAGAAAGGCTGTGCGGGCTTGGAGTGACTTGGGTAGGTCCGTCTGTCATAATTGAAACCTGTTATAAAGGGATCTGTTAAAACGAGGGTTTACTGTATTCAAATATTGGATATTTACTTTGGTTCTTGTTTAAGACGCACATCTATGCCAGTTCCTTACATATGGTACAATGTTTTTTTGTGTCCATCAATTATAGATTTTCACATTGGCTGCCTACATTATTTCTACATTTATTGTGTTTCTCATGGCTGTATGTGACAAATGCTTTGCCTGATAAGGTCTAGCAGTTGCAGAGAAGAAAAGCTGATGTGTTTACATTGTCATAAATTGGGCGGTTTTTGAAATACAATTGCATTACAAGAAAAGACAAAATAGTGTTCAAACCCCCACCTTACAGTTATATTTACCACTAAATATAATATTTCAATAATATTGATGTACCATATAAATGAGAGGACAAAATCTATTGTCTATTTAAAGGGAGTAGTAATGGATAATTTTAAATCTGAGTGATCTGGATGACATATTTACAATTAATGGATTTTTTCTTTCAGTTGATTTGTTGCAGATGCTGGAGATGAACATGACCATTGCATTTCCTGCAGCTCCTTTACTTACAGTGATACTAGCACTCGTTGGTGAGAATGTTTTGTCATCTGTAGAGTTTTTATTGAGACACAACAGACTGCAGATGCTGGAGAGGGAGCAAAAAGCAAACTGCTGGAGGAACTCATTGGGTCAGGCAGCATCTGTGGAGGGAAATTGGCAGTTGATGTTTTGGGTCGAGACCCTTCATCTGAACTGCGTGGAGGGGAGATGGCCAGTAAAAAGGTAAGCCGGGGTGGGCAAGAGCTGGCAAGCGATAGGTGGATCCAGGTGAGGAGGGGTGGATTGGTGGACGTAGTCAGGTGGAGTGAGGGGTGGAGTTAGCGACAGGGGCTGCAAAGTGATTGGTCGAGGTAAGAGTCATGGAGCTACAAATCACAGGGCCATTTAGCCCATCTATGCAGACCAACTTAGGATACTGGGCTAGGACCATTTTTGGGCTAGGACCATTTCTACATTCATATCTACATATCTCCAAATAAATGTCTTTTTATCGTCATAATTATATCCACTTTTATAGCTTTGGCAGATCATTCCAGATATGCCACTGAGGTCCCACTTAAATTTCTCTGCTCTGACCTTAAGCCTGCGCCCTCTGGTTTTAGAAGTCTCTATCCCGGGGAAATAGTCTGAGCATTCACTTTATCCAAGCCCCTCATGATCATGTACACCTCAGTAAGTCACTCCTCAACCTCCTCTGCTCCAAAGAAAAAGGATCCAGCATATCCAACCTCTCTCTATAACTCAAGCCTGCAAGCCCATGTATCAACCCAATGAATCGCTTCTGCACCGTTTCCAACCATGACTTCTTTCTAAAGCTGGGCGACCAGAACTGCACGCAGTACTCCACGTGTGTTCTTAACAACAACTTGTGGATCTGTATCAGAAAGTACCAGCTTTTGTACTTGATACTCTCCCCAATGAAGTGTCAAATGCTACCTTTACCACACTGTCCATTTTCAGGGAACCATGTACCTGTACTCTCTGCTCTCTCTGTTCTGCGACACGCTCCAGGGCTCTACCATTTACTGTGGTATTTACCATTTACAAGTCTTGCCCTGGTTTGACATTTCAAAGTACAATACCTCACACTTGTCAGAATTAAATTGTATTTGCCATTCCTTGGCCCACCTTTCCAACTGATCTAGATCCTGCTGCAAACTTAGATATCCTTCCTCACTATCCACTATGCCACCAATTTTGTTGTCGTCTGCAAATTTAGTAGCTACGTTAACTACATTGTCATACAAATCGTAAATATAGATAACAAACAACAGTAGACCCAACACTGACCCCTGCAGCACTCCACTGGTTACAGGCCTCTAATCAGAACATCTGCCCTCCACAACTATCCTGTGATCCCTACCTGCAAGCTAATTTTGAATCCAATCAGTTACCAGCTCCATTTCAAGTCATGAAGTGCTGTAAATAATAGAATCTAGGGGGAAGGAGATAAAGTATGGGACCAAACATGGGAGGTGGGATGGGAAGATGTGAATCATAGGGGCAGGGGACGATGGATGGGAAGATGGGTGAGAAGGGCGAGGTGTTGTGGGAAAGAAAGATCTGTGTGGGAGGATCTGGGAATGGTGTGTGAAGGTGGAACCAAAAGGGAGCAGGTTACTTGAATTAGAGCATTCACCACTCATGCAGTCGGGTTGTAGACCACTGAGGCAAAATATGACATGCTGTTTTTATTACCATTGCTGTCTTCTGAATCTGTTACGTATGGAAATCTGCATGGGTATCTATATAAGATGGACCCTCTTGAGTACTAAATGCCTGTGGAGCTTGCACGTTTATTTGACACAAATGAGAATTGAAACCCATATTGCTGCGATATCCACAATGGACTGGTTAACAGGGATCTGACTTGGATGCCAGCCCACTCGTCATCTTAATCATTTTGCACCAAATGTGCTGAAATTCTGCCAGTAATTGTCTCCGTTTAGTCTTGCGTGACATCTGCCGCAAGATCAGCAGATTGTCCGCTAGTTCTGTGCTCACAGTAGGCATGTGTTCGATTGATTTTTTATTTTTTTTCCCCTTTATTTCAATAACATCTCTTTAGTATGTTATGGGTATCAATTATTAGACAAATTAACGACTTCACGTACGAGCCTTGCCATCTCTTACCTGGTGATTTCACCAGAAATGCAGCACTTTATGACCAGAGTTGATTGTCGCCTCATTTTATCCCGGCTGGATAAATAAAGGTTACATCTTTTCATGCACTTATGGTTCATATTTCAATTGACGCCATTTCATTCAGAGGAAGTTTGAACTTCAGTGATTGTGCTTTTCACAGTTTCTGCCGTCCATATTACGATTCTGTTACTTCTGAAGACGACCGCATTGCATATTGAATCCCACTGGCTAGGCAGCTGCACTGGAGGCAGTGGTATGATGTTGCACAATGAGAGCCTTCAATGTTTGTTTCAAGCCTGGAGTGTTCTCGGAGGAATACATCGAACTTGCGTCAAACCTCTGATTAACCACCAATTTACTTTGATGGGTGAATCGGTACAGCACTGTGTGTTGGACAGCACTTGGAAGCAACAAAGGTAGTGGCAACGGTACAGAAAGGTCACCAGATACCACATCCCCAACGGTTGCTTGGCACTACCACTTTTTGAGTGAACCAGATGAATCCTGAACGACTAAGCTACCAAAGGGAATCTGGCAGGAGGTGGAAGAACAGACACGAGGTGTACACATAATAGATCTTGCCCACAACAACTTGCATGTGGCAGATTCATCTGAACTGAGGCCAGTTCATTGGCTATATTTAAGAGGGAGTTATATGTGGCCCTTGTGGCTAAAGGGATCAGGGGGTATGGAGAGAAAGCAGGTACAGGATACTAAGTTGGATGATCAGCCATGATCATATTGATGCAGGCTCGAAGGGCCGAATGGCCTACTCCTGCACCTATTTTCTATGTTTCTGTGTCCTTGACTATATTGCTAGGAGTTACCACTGCACGGTCCTTGTGACTATAAAGACACACCAAAGACACTGTCCATGGAGTTGTATGGGACTACCATGCAAAATGATAATTCAGCTCCAAACAGTTCTCTTATCTCGGAAGCCAGCATTCACCAGACACTGTTGGCCATCAACAGGAGAATGTAATCTCATGGCGAAAACACTCCAATGTTCCAATCTTGTTACGCAACATGGAAGTGTTTGTTGGAGGTCCCCAGGAAATTATTGCAAGAATTTCCCGGGATGATGGCTATATCCATATTCATTTAGGTCCTTCAATAGCTGTGACGCACTCTGAGATGTTTGCCGATGTTTAGTTTCATTTGCAATTGCTCATGCCACCCAAATATGAGTTAATGAACCACAGCATCAAGAGGGCTACCTACCTTCAGCAGATAATGGCATGTCCAACAAGAAGACCTTGCCATTGACCAGGAACTCAACTGTCACAAATAATGTGACTACAAGAACAGGTCAGAGATTCGGATCTTGTAACAAGCACGCGCTTCCTAACATAGGACGCAATTTATGAATACATTGGAATACTCGGCATTTACCTGGTTAAGTGCAGCACGGGCAGCATTCGTAAAGGATATATCCAGGACAAAGTAGCCTGCATGGTTGGCACTTCATCCAATACCGTGAACATTCACTCCTTTCATTGCCCTCCACACCTCGGCTATTTCTGACAATCCCTCTCAAAGCCATGACTTCTACCACCAAAGATAGATACAAAAAGCTGGAGTAACTCAGCGGGACAGGCAGCAGCTCTGGAGGGAAGGGTGACGTTTCGGCATGGATCGAATCCCGGAACTGCTTGTCCAAGACCAGCGTAGGAGTAGGTTCATCCAAAGGACAGCAATGATTCTAGGTATTGGCTCACTCGCCTTTTCAAAGGCAATTACGGATACTGGCTTTCCAGTCAATTCCATTTTTGAAATTAACAATTAATGATGTGATTTATGGGCAGCTGTCTTCTAAGATTTGAGAAGTTTCGGATGGATTTTTTAAGTCATTTTGTCCATGGAGGTATTATATAAATAGGCACGGTTCTGCCGGTCACATGCATCGCAAGATATATTTTGTAATTTGCAAAATCAAGGAAGCCCATCTTTTTACTGAAATTGTGAAATTTAGAAAATAAAACTTGCTTTTAACTTTATCATACATTTAGATTATCCTAAAAGGTATTGTATCTGAAGTATTATTTTTGAAATGCAATTGCATATATGTGTATGTAGTTTAAAGATACAGCATGGAAACGTCCTTTGGCCCGCCGAGTCTGTGCCATCCAGCGATCACCCGTACACTAGTTCTATCCTACACACTTTACAGAAGCCAATTAACCTACAAACCTGCACGTCCTTGGAATGTGGGAGGAAACCGGAGCACACGGCGAAAAGCCACGTGGTAACAGGGAGAACGTACAAACTCCGTACAGACGGCATCTATAGTCAAGATTGAACCCAGGTCTCTGACATGTTAATGCAGCAACTCTACCGCCTTGTCACTGTGCCACCCCATGTATATTAATATATACACACACACCATTTTTATATTCTAATTGTACTTTATCAAATGTACCTAGAATTAAATCATTTTTTCATACCGTTCAGTAAATAAAAATATTATACATGTACAATCATACTTGAATACAAGAGTGGAGAAATAGTAGGTTACACTGACACAACCCACAAGCGTCGCCATGTGCCTGGCGCCTTTTCCTATCCAATATGTATTAAAAAGGATGAGCATGTGAGCATATGGCCGTATCACTGATAATTTGAAATGGTGATTGCAGAAGGATCTGGCACTCCATGTTTTTGTGATAGTCTAGTGCAGTGGTTCTCAACCTTTTTTCAGTGATGTACCCCCTGTGAAATATTTTTTCAGCCAAGTACCCCCTAACCAGCGCAAAAATATAGGCCTACATATATGTAGGCCTATATTTTAAAATCTCACGTACCCCCTGGAGTGCCTTCACGTACCCCCAGGGGTACGCGTACCCCCATTTGAGAACCACTGGTCTAGTGTGATGATACAGCAAGAAATTCGAAAAGCTAAGATTGTTATCTATTGTGTAGAGAGTTGAAGTCAAGGTAGGGCGTTTGCTTCAGTCATATTTTGTTGGTGAGGCCATAGTGTGAATACTGCATGCAGTGGTCTCCTTATTTAAGGAAGAATATTAATTGTATGAAGCAGTTTGGAAGTT
Source organism: Amblyraja radiata (assembly GCF_010909765.2). Taxonomy (NCBI): domain Eukaryota; kingdom Metazoa; phylum Chordata; class Chondrichthyes; order Rajiformes; family Rajidae; genus Amblyraja; species Amblyraja radiata. The sequence continues at coordinate 28,129,043 of NC_045984.1, read as the reverse complement.
ACTGGACAAATACCTGGACATGTTGTCTTCTGAAGAATGTTTGGATCCACTAGAGGTTAGATGAGCCAGAGTGCATATTGAAACATGCACGATCCTGATGGTGGGTAGGGAGAGGATGCTTCCTTTTCTGGTATGATCTAACATGTAGGCACATGGCTTAAATTTAGAGACTTCTCATTTAAAACGGGAAAGGCTTTTTTTCTGTGCTTCATGAATCTTTGGAACTCTCTCAAAGAGCAGGAAGCAGAGCCTTTTTAAATGATTTCTACATGTCTTTGATATCAAGGGAAAGAGATTTCTCCTTTGATTTGAATTTTGTACGGATCACTTATTATCCTTCCTCATGATTATCATGCAGACCTGTGTTACTTCATTGCATTTTCTATCCCGTCCTTTTATGTGACTTTGATTTTTGGACAATATTCTCCCCTCTCAAATAAGTGTGTCTTAGACCTTTTCTGTGCTGTAGGTTTCCGATTGATTATTAGTTTTCACTAAAACACTGTCAGCTGCCCAAAGAAAAATAAGAAATCTGTTGACTCAGCAAGCTTTTTTAAAAAACAAAAAAGATTTTTTTAAACCCTCCAGTTTGCAGAAAGAAGGTGCAATTCAAAGTAGGAATGCATTTGGTCATGTACACAAATCCCATTGTCAGTAAATTGCATTTAATCAAAGGAGAGCTCTGTCCCGCGGAAGAGCAGTGGGGTTAATTTGAATCGGAGTCATAATCACAGCATGGAAACAAGACCATTTGGCCCAATTTGTCCATGTCATTCAAGTTGCCTAGCCAAGTGAGTCCCACTTACTCATGGCTGGCTCGTATCCATACAAACCTTTCCTATCCATGTACCTGTCTATAGACACAAAAAGCTTTTTGTGTCTATCTTCGGTTTAAACCAGCATTTGCAGTTCCTTCCTTCACCCTCCACATGTACCTGTCTAAGTGTCTTTTAAATGTCATAATCTCATTCTACAAACAAATCGCCCTATGTGTGGAAAACATTGCTCCTTAGGTACCTCTTAAATCTTTCCCCTCACCATAAACCTATACCCTCTAGTTTTAAACTTTCCTATCTTGGGGCAAAGATTGACTATTCACCCAAACTAAAGCCTTGATGATTTTATAAATCGCCAATACTCCAGTGAAAAACAAATCCTGCCTGATTCTGAAATGCATATCATCCAGAACCAGTAACATCCTTGTAAATCTTTTGTTGCACCTATACCACTTTAATGGCAGCCAGATCTGTACACAATACTCCCAAGTGCAGCCTTATCAACATGTTACAGCAGTACCCCTGTACTCAATACCGTGATTGATGAAGGAAAGTTTGCTAAACACCTATCTTTTTCAGTAAAGTTTTGACACACATTTTATGAACAAGGGGTATTTTGTGACAAAATCCCACGGTTTTTGTGCATCTTGACATGAAGTTAGTGCAGCCTTCATCGCCGTTTCACCATCCCAACCTGATTTAGGAGCCTTTCTAGATTTCTTCCGTTTTTAAAATAATATTCAACGGGTACTAGTTGCTAGTTAATATCACTTCCAAGTGTAAACTACAGAGTTGTTCGCATCACTTAATAACTATAGAAAATACAAATTAATTTTATTGCATCCTGTAGGTTTGTGATGCTCTGAATAGATGATGGCGTCATCAGGTTGCTTTTCATTTTGTGAAAATAGACATTTGTCAGTCCGTAGGAAAAAGCAAACTGTTTTCTTTGCTCATTATTCTTGGGCCAGTGGGACACAAGGCTTACATGTAACTAAATAAAAACCATACATCATAAGTTCTCAATTCCTTTCAAGTTGTAATGGTAATTATGGTGGGATCTATATGGGATTTTTCTTTAAGATAATGTATTCCTAGCCATGGGCTTTCTAATTTTCCTTAATACCAATATTTGCACGTTTTTTTTTGTGTTGAAGTGGTTTCAATTCTTTTTTTATGCAAACCATTTTACATACCTGATCTCTCGTCTTCTCTTCCATCAGGGATGGAAGCCATAATGTCGGAATTCTTCAATGACACGACCACGGCATTTTATATCATTTTAATTGTCTGGTTGGCAGACCAGTATGACGCAATTTGCTGTCATACTAACACCAGCAAACGCCATTGGCTTCGGTAAGTGTCCTGCTTTTAAATTGTGAAATGTTACAATAGTGATGAGTCCAAATGTAGCATGTTAATAGGGAATCTGGTGGAATATATGGACTATATCCACTAGGGGCGCTGCACTGGCAGCAGCCTCTACCTACAGCCTGTCTGTTATTTCTATCTTTTTTTTAATTTTTAGTTAGTCTAAAGTCTTGTGTTGGGGGAAACTTTTACTTTTCTATGTGGGGGGGGGAGGGGGGCAGGGTAAGGGGGAAACCGTTTCCCAGTCTCTTCCTGGCGGGGACGCGACTATTTCTCCGAGTCGCGTCCTCGCCCCCCCACCTCGCGGCCTACCAGCTGGATCGGAGCGGCCTTTCTTGCCGGGGACCGGGAACCGGACCAGGGCTGCTACAGCGGCGGCGCAGCGCTGGAGTCACCACGGAGCGGGCGATGCCTACCTGGGTCGCCGTTTGGAGCTCCGGAGCGTTGGGCCGCTGCTCCAACATCGTGGAGCTCTGGTGCGGAGAGCTTCCAACGCGGGCGGCGCTGAACAACATCGAGGAGTCCTGGGGCGCCTTGCAGAGGGTCTCCAGCAGCAGTCTCCACCCGGTGCGGCCTGCGGACTTTGGAAGCCGCCGACTCCAGTAGGAGGGGGCCGACTCTGGTGTCCACGCCGCTGAGGACGTCCCGCAGCCCCGACGTCGGACTTACAACACCCCGGCGAGCGGTCCTGAACATCGGGCCGCCCGTAGCGGCAACTGCGGAGGGCACGGGGAGGCCCTGACCATGGGGAACAATGGAGGAAGAGACTGACTTTGGTGCCTTCCCACACAGTGGGAAACTTTGATTCTGCTGTGTGGGGATGTTTTATGTCAAACCCTATGGTGTGTTGTGTCCCTTTTTTTTATTGTATAGCTGTATGGGAATTTCATTTCACTGTGCCATCTGGTGATGAATAAATCTATCTTGTATCTTGTTTTGTGGGCATCTCCTGCATCTGGGGATTCCTGGACTGTAGGTCTTGCTCTCGATGAACTGCATTAAAACAAATGAAGGCTCAGGCTATGGGAATAGCTGTTCCATGCAGAACTTCAGGCTTTACGGATCAAATGATATTCTAGATCATACAGTGCCCTCCATAATGTTTGGGATCAAGACCGTCATTGATTTAATTGCCTCTACTCCACAATTTGAGATTTGTGATAGAAAAAAAAATCACATGTGGTTAAAGTGCACATTGTCAGATTTTAATAAAATTTTAATGGACATCACCAGTTGCTGGGTGTCTTCTCTGGTGATTCTCTGCCAGGCCTGTATTGCAGCCATCTTAAGCTTATGCTTGTTTTGGGAGCTAGTCCCTTTCAGTTTTCTCTTCAGCATATAAAAGGCATGCTCAATTGGGTTCAGATCGGGTGATTGACTTGGCCACTATTGAATTGAGCATTTTTTAGCTTTGAAAAACTCCTTTGTTGCTTTAGCAGTATGTTTGGGATCATTGTCTTGCGGTGGAATGAACCGCCGGCCAATGAGTTTTGAGGCGTTTGTTTGAACTTGAGCAGATAGGATGTGTCTATACACTTCAGAATTTATTATACTACTGCCATCAGCAGTTGGCTGATGTCTCCAACTGTTTTATTCTTGTTTCTCAGTCTCATAATGACTTCTTTGACTTTCATTGGCACAACTTTGGTCCTCATGTTGATAAACAGCAATAACAGTTTTCAAAGGTGATAGAAAGACTGGAGGAAAGACTAGGTGCTGAGAGCTCTCTTATATCTGCATTAAGGAGGCATTAAGGAGCAATTACAAACACCTGTGAAGCCATGTGTCCCAAACATTATGGTGCCCTGAAAAGGGGGGACTATGTATAAACACAACTAAATTCTACATGGTGAAACCAAAATTGTGTAAAAATACCCTTTAATAAAATCTGACAATGTGCACTTTAACACATGTGATTTTTTTTCTATTACAAATCTCAAATTGTGGAGTACTGAGGCAAATAAATAAAAGATGAGTCTTTGGCCCAAACATTATGATGGGCACTGTATATCTCTGTAGTTACTAAACATGAAGTTAGTATAATTTTGAATGCTGTTTTATTATTCTAACCTCAATTAAAAAACCTTTAAAATTGCTTCAGGTTTATTTCCATTCCTCGGTGAAGGGACTATTCCTCTTATGCTCTGCACAAATGTGCACTGTTCATCTGAAATTAATTTGAATGCAAGTTTATGTTTATTTAATTATGGTAGGTATTACTACTTTCCCGCAACATACTTCATCCTAAACACGCATGTTGGGATGTGGTTGTGGATAGTGATGGAAACAATGACTCTGGTAAGATTTCCCCCCCTCCTTGGCCAAGCTGAATAAGAAGCAAGTTGGTGCACAACCCTGACACAATGTAGACCATGAAAAATGATCTCTTTTCAGGGTCCATATATCATGATTCCATTTTTATGTTATTTGCCGGATTGCTGTGCAAAGCAATGTTTCAAAACTGCAAATATGGTTTTCATGGAATTGAAATCGCTGGTATTTCTTGTGTTCTCTGAGCTTCATCTCAATGTTTGTCTTCGAGGAAGAAGGCATGTTGCTCAGCAATTAGTGCTGCTCATTCAGTGATCCGGAAACAATGGGGTTATCCTAATCCCAGACGCTGTGTGTGTGTGCGTCTTTAGCGCTTGATGGTGTGGGTTGCATCCAGATTCTCCTCTTTACTGGCACACACCAAAGACCAGTCAAGTCAAGAGAGTTTATTGTCATGTGTCCCAGATAGGACAATGAAATTCTTGCTTGCTGCAGCACAACAGAATATAGTAAGCTTAAGTACAGAACAGTTCAGTGTGTCTATATAGCATAGACCATATATATACACATAAATAAACAGATAAAGTGCAGTAGGCTGTTATAGTTCAGAGTTTGTTTGATGGCGAGTTTAATAGCCTGATGGCTGTGGGGATGAAGCTGTTCATGAACCTGGATGTACCAGATTTCAGGCTCCTGTACCTTCTACCTGATGGCAGCGGAGAGATGGGTGTGTGGCCAGGATGGTGTGGGTCCTTGATGATGCTGGCAGCCTTTTTAAGGCAGCGACTGCGATAGATCCCTTCGATGGTGGGGAAGTCAGAGCCGATGATGGACTGGGCAGTGGTCACAACTTTCTGCATTCTTTTCCGCTCCCAGACGCTCAAGTTGCCGAACCAAGCCACGATGCAACCAGTCAGCATGCTCTCTACTGTGCACCTGTCGAAGTTCGAGAGAGTCCTACTGACTCTCCGTAATCTTCTCAGGAAGTAGAGGCGCTGATGTGCTTTCTTTATAATTGCATCATCAGTGTGCTAGGATCAGGAAAGATCTTCGGAAATATGCACGCCCAGGAATTTGAAGTTCTTGACCCTTTGATATAAACTGGATTGTGGGTCCCTATCCTACCCCTTCCAAAGTCCACAATCAGTTCCTTAGTTTTGTTGCTGCTGAGAGCCAGATTATTGTGCTGGCACCATTTGGTCAGTCGGTCGATCTCACGTCTATTGTCCGACTCATCACCATCAGTGATTCGTCCAACAACTATGGTGTCGTCGGCGAACTTGATGATGGAGTTCGCACTATGTCCGACTACGCAGTCATTGGTATAGAGTGAGTACAGCAGGGGGCTGAGCACGCAGCCTTGAGGTGTTCCCATGCTGATTGTGGAAATGTGTCAAGGATGACACATTTCCACCAGACTGGTCTGTAGATGAGGATCCAATTGCAGAGGGAAGCGCAGAGACCCACATCTGAGAGCTTGGTAACCAGCTTGGCGTGGATGATCGTATTAAACACTGAGCTGTAGTCAATGAATAACTGCCTGACATATGGGTTTTTGTTGTCCAAGTGGTCCAGAGGAGAGTGGAGAGCCGGTGAGATCGCATCCACCGTTGATCTGTTGTGGCGGTAAGCGAACTGCAGTGGGTCGAGGTTCTTGAGGTAGAAGTTGATATGCGCCATAATCAACCTCTCAAAGCACTTCATCACAACTGACGTTAGTGCCACTGGTCGATAGTCATTGAGGCACGGTCACCTTGCTCTTCTTGTTGATGCCCTTTTAAAGCAGGTGGGAACCTCAGACCTCAGAAGTGAGAGGTTGAAAATGTCCGTAAAAACGCCAGTCAGTTGATCCACACAGGTTATTTAGAACACGACCGGGTATACCATCAGGTCCAGGTGCTTTCAAAGGGTTCACCCTCCTGAAGGATTTTCTGACGTCGGCCTCTGTGACTGGAGCACCGTCAGGGCGAATAAGAGCTCGGGAAGGCACAACAATGTTGTCCCTATCGAACCGTGCGTAGAACGCATTGAGCTCGTCAGGGAGTGATGCTTCACTGACAATTGAGCTGCCTCCTGGTTAATTGTTGCTGCTAGATTAATGCTGCTAGATTAATTGTCTACTGTAAATTACCCCAGTGTTGGTAAGGGGCGCAAGCATCAAAAAGGTGAGACTTCAGGTATGTGACAGAGATCAGCCATGATTGAATGGCAGAGTGGACAACCTAATTCTGGTCTAATCCTAATGGCCTAATTCTGCTGCTATCACTTATGACTTTAAGAGAATAAGCTGCAGTGATGCAGGGCAATAGGATGTAGAGGAATGGGACAGGTGGAATTGCTCTGCAGAGAGCTACCATGATTTGATCATTCAACAGGCTTCCTTTCATATGGTAATAATTATACTTAAGGTATGTCCTTCAATCAATTAATATGAGTGTTTGTGTATTTTACAGATTCTTTTACCTGTACCACTTTGCCTTTTATGCCTATCATTATCGCTTCAATGGCCAGTACAGCAGTTTGGCTTTGGTAACATCTTGGCTGTTCATTCAGGTATAAAAATTCTATATTTTTCTTCTAAATTCCACGGTCCATGAATTTCTTCAATACATTGACTCTTACTGGGATACATGTGGCTGTGAATCTGGGGAAGTTATTGGACCTTGTAAATGTGGAATGCATTACTGCTGAAGCAGTGTTTCCACTTTGAAGGAAATTACCCGAAATTTGGGAAATTCTGGGTGTCTTGAGGTAATTTTATGGAAATAAAATAATTTCGGGAAATTTCAGGCATGTGCGACTGCCGCCCCAACTGCGCACGCGCGGGGAGACGTGCAGGGGTCCAATCAGGCCCACGGGATGATTTGCGGGAAAAAAGTATGTACCTGTATATTTACGCCCCATCCGCGCCTGCGCAGTTGGAGGAGGCCCGTCAGCCACGTCACAATTGAAAATGGCACTGGTGACGCGGTAGGGACACCATCTCCCCGCGCATCTTGGTCACCCAACCAGCAGATGAAGGGATTGTTTTGTTGTGGGACAGTCAAGTTCAGATTAGATGATTGTCAATTTTGCCTATTCCTTTTAAAATGGGATCAAGTTAAGCATTGGCAGTTTGAGGTTTTTTCTGTGTTTCCTTTCCTCGCTTCCTAATGAAAAATAGACAATTCATGAAAATATAGGTAATTGAAATGAATAAAACTTAATGTTGAAAAGGTGTAGGTAGGATCTTTAAAGTAGAAATGGCAAGTGAATCTTTTCAGAATTGTGTGCCTAAAGGGCCTGCCCCACTTGGGCGACCTCTACCGCGAGTTCTGGTGAGTTTGCCCTCGACCTATACTCGCAGCATGGTGGCCAAGAGGTGGTAGGAGGTCTTCGTAACTCTCCTTCATGCTCGAGAGTGGTCTACGCGTACTCGAGGCCTCAGCTAGGCCGCTCCATTTTTTTCAAAATATTAAAAAATGCCCGCAAGTAAAAAAAGGTTGCCATGGAAAAAATCGATACTTTTTTTACTCGTAGGTTTAATCGTGGTAGGTCGGCATGTTAGTCGTGGGTAGTCGAAGCTAGTCGTAGGTGGTCTTCATCATAGTCGAAGGGAAGTCGTAGGAGATCGAAGGAGGTCGTCTTCACTATCCACTATTCGGTGTCCAATTTTCCCGAAGTTAGCCGTAGCTGGTCGAAACTGGTCTTCAGCATAGTCTAAGAAGGTCTTCAACATGACATTTTTTTCAAACTCTCCTAAGCTCTTCTAAACTCACCAATTAGGTCGCCCAAGTGGAACAGGCCCTTTACAATGAAAGAGAAACAATAATAGATGTACAGGTGCATTTAATCCTGTCACAAGCAGGGAGTTATTGGGCCTTTGTTAAGAAACCACAAATCAGTGCTCTCTGTACTGAATAAAATCATGACTTTGTGGCAACCAAGAAACATGTTACAATTTTAGATCCTTTTTTTGCATTGTTTTATTAGCTTTGTGGCTATGTTCTGTGTAAGGAAATAACTTGAGTAACTTAGCATTGGCTCGGATCTTTACTTTACTTTACTTTACTTTACTATTTTCTTTCCCAGCACTCGATGATCTACTTCTTCCATCACTATGAACTGCCGGCTATTCTTCAACAAATTCGCATTCAGGAGATGTTGCTCCAGAACCAACAGGCTGGCCAAGCCAACCAGACAACACTTCAGGATAACCTCAACAACAACACTGCCACAGAAAGTGTTCAACAAAACCCCACTGATCCAGAAAATCTTCTTGAACCTACTCCTGGTCCTGCCCAGTCGAATGATGCACCCAGCCTAGCAGACAGCATTCAACCTACTCGCATGCAGAATGCAAACCCTGAGGAGACCCCATTAAGTGGTAATCTGAATTGGGTGGCAGAAACTGCAGCAATCATATCAGAAGGCATTGCAGCTCCAGAAAGGAATACTTCTGCAGAGAGCTCCGGCAATGTGAACGAGACATTAAGTAATAATGGTTCAAATGTCCCGAATGTTTTAAATGATTCTAGTCCCATTGAACATGTTCAACCAACTTCAAGTTCCGAAGCTAATGAAGCCGTGTCTTCGCACAGTGGTGATCTTCAAACAGTAATGGACCTCAGCACAAGGAATCATTGTGCAACAGAGAACCAAGAGGGAGTTGTCACTAAAAGTGACCGCCAGGACTTGTGTCCCACACAAGACAATGAAACCCATGTGCATTCATCTCTACCTGATAATGATGTTAGTTTTGACCAATCAGAAATGGACCGTGGCAGCCAAACTAATGTTTCAAAGAGCACAAACACAGAGACAAGTGGGCACAGCGTTTCATGAACCTTCCGGCATGTTTGCTGTTCTATCAGGCAGTTTGCTAAAAAGGCCCTTTTTTAAAAAGTTCACAAAATATGTACCAATTGGTAAGGGGGATCCACTGTAACATCGAGCGTTTTCATTTGCAAAACCAAAATGTCCCACTACTTTCAGCTGGTTTCCTAAAGTAAATAGGAGGGAGTGGAGCAGCACCCTGCTCGGTGAACGTCAATGGTCGGAGCTCAATTGGAATGATAACCCCTCCATTCAATCACCGTGTCCCTAACCGTCAGCACTGCTGTGTGCATTACTGTTACACTAGTGCAATGATCGGTCTGCAGTGGCAGCGGAAGACCTCCTACAAAGAATCAACGGAACTCGCAGCTGGGTACCCAAAAAAAGGCAAATGTGTGAAAGGCGGTAGAAGATGCTTGTTCCTTTGAACTCACAGCATACATACATGTAAGTTGATTCCACAGTGCAATAATTTGACGTGTATTGATTCAATTCTGCTAATGTCTTATTACCTGAAAGACTTTCAAGTCTTCTTTCTTGAACTGGTGCCTACATACAGAAGAAATTCAAAAGAAGGTAGTGTAGCAATTCCAGTGGCTTCTAATAAACTTTAAACCTAAACTAATTTGGAACTGATTCTGATTGATTTTTTTTTTTTTTGTTGACAATATTGTATTTAAATGTAATGTAAGAGTTTCAGTCTTTGTACATATTAAAATAAATGAGATCTGAACATGCTTGTGAATTACTTTTAAAACATGCACTGTATTTATTGAATTAAAAATGTTCTTGGTTTCATTTTCTGAAACCATTGAGTTAAGGGACGATCAACTTCACCTTCAAATTACTGCGGATTGAGCACTAGGTGGAATCTATAACATGCTAACCTTGCCCTAAGCTTAAAAGGTTAGTGCAACTGCATTGGAATAAAAGGTAGACAAAAGTGCTGGAGAAACTCAGCGGGTGCAGCAGCATCTATGGAGCGAAGGAAATAGGCAACGTTTTGGCTGCACCCGCTGAGTTTCTCCAGCACTTTTGTCTACCTTCGATTTTCCAGCATCTGCAGTTCCTTCTTAAATGCATTGGAATAAAATACTATTCTACAACAACTATCCATTGACTCGGCTTGTTGATCAGTAAAGAGCAGAGCTTTGTATTCTGACTCCACCACTTTTAGCATATGAACACAATACTAAATGAGAAGTCAGGACTTGATCTGCACAAGTTTGTGTAGTGGTTACTTCTATTAATACGGTATTGGACAGGTGCATCTATCTCGGGTAAGTTGGTGAGGATGAGGTTCAGTGGGTTTATTCCTCATGTTGCTTGGCTTGCTTCTTGTTGCTTATCTAATTTGGCAGATACGTCCTTTAGGCTTCATTCATTTGTGATGCTCTAAGCCACTTTTGACGAGATCACTAAAGGACTTCGCTCGTCTTCACGCTTTTGGAAGTGTTATTCAAACAGCGTGAGCACCCATTCATGAGCTGAGTGAGGATGATGTGAAAATCAGGTGGAGATTGCAATGCTTATGTTTGACCTGATGCCATGAAACTTCGTGAGGATCGAGTCAATGATGAAGATTCCAGTTGCTGCTCCCTCTTGCCAATGTACCGCATCCAGACCCTCTGCTGGATTTGTCTTGCCGGTAGCACAAGGTGGACCCGGGATTTTTTTATTTTTTTTTAATTAATTTTATTAAGAAGCAATTGTACAATGATGAGGCAATCGACATTACAGTTATACAATTATTGTACAGCTTCATTTTTAACATTGGAAACCTAAATCAAAAAAAGGAAGGAAAAAAAAGAGAAAAAAGAAGAGAATGAAAAGAGAGAAGAAGTAAAGTAAGAGAAAGCAAGAAAAAGACCCCTAAGCTACCAAAGAAGTGCAAGAGGAAAGAAAAGAAATAAGAAAAGAGAAGATATACCTTCCCCCCCCCCCCCTCACCCATCCCTGGCATCGGGTTTAAAATTGTGTTTAACCATTCTGTTGTTGCAGAAATTCAGTAAAAGGCAACCATGTCTTAAGAAATTGATCTGCTTTTTCCGCCAAGACAAGCCTAATGTTTTCTAAATGTAGTGTCGGACATATGGACCCGGGATTGTGATGGAGGAATTGGACACATTTTCCAGAAGCACAATTCTCAGTTTGACTACGTTAGGCCATCGATATGTCTGAGAGACAGTTTCTCCAATTTAGACACGACCGTTTTCAGGTGTTCCTGAGGAAAACTTTGCAAAGTCGACTTATTTCCTGCCCTAGGTTATTTTGTCCTTGCTCCACACCTGCCAAAGCTGCCAATATGTTGACGTTATTAGATCTATTTCTCATGGGTCTCTTAACGCCTCGCAATAAATGCATTCAGTTCACGAGTGAAGTGTGACAGAGCTCCGGGTGATTGACGGAACTGTGTTCAGTGACCAGATTCTGAAACTCCTTCATTTACTCAAATTAGAGAGCCAGAGGAAGTCATGCAGTCTACGTGCTAGTGCTGACAGCCTATCAGAAACTTTCCACGATTAATCTACTTAATACTTTGTTTTTATACACTTTTAAAAATATCAAATTTCAAAAAGATTGTCAGCTAAAAATATCCAGCATAGTATAAGAAGGAACTGCAGATGCTGGTTTAAACCGAAGATAGATACAAAATGATGGAGTAACTCAGCGGGGGACAGGCAGCATCTCTGGAGAGAAGGAATGGGTGACATTTTGGGTCGAGACCCTTCTTCAGTCTGAAGTCTGCAGAAGGGTCATGACCCGAAACATCGCCCATTCCTTTCTTCAGAGATGCTGCCTGTCCTTCTGAGTTACTCCAGCATATTTGATAAATTACATCTATTGATGCTCCTGAACACATCATCAGTGATGTAACCTGGGGTCATTGTGTGTTTCTAGTCTTTCAACATCAGACACCCGCACCCAGGTGGCATTCGCTTCTCCCCACAGACCTCCTCTCCTGATCCAGAGCCATCTCGAGGCTTTCTCCGTTGCCTCTGTGGTGTTCTTGATGGCTCTTCTCTCCATTCCGTTGATGCCCAGTGCACTCAAGGCTTTGTAGAGCGATTGCCCTGCCCTGCAAAACTTCTGCAGCCAACCTCGATGGACATACACCTTGCCTTCCAGCCCTATGACCAGCTCTTCGTACTTGGGCCTCGCCGAACTGATGCCAGATTGTCGTCTTGCAGGCCTGTGACCATTTGACTCGAACCTTCTCTGGAGGTCTGTTCTGAGGGACTATTTGCGCCACTGTGTCTCATCTCCTGTGTCTCACCAGGTAGAATACCTGTGCATTGTGACGCTCTCCCTCCCTCCAAACACTTAATCCGGGTCTGGTGAATCTTCACGCCTCGGCTGTTCTTGCAGACCTTTCCACATCTGCATTTCATACTCATAGTAGTCGGTTGTCCATTGCCATTAGTCGTTAGCCTTTGATCCGTCAAATTGGGGTGCTCATCCTCTCTCCCCTTCTCGGGCACCCCGAGGGTATTTTTCCACGAGTATATGTGAGCTCGAACAAGTAAAATAGTGCCGCATTCAGCTTCTGCGTCATCATTTTACAATTGCTTGGGATTTTTTTCCATTCTTTGCCCCGATCGGTAACTTTTACATTGCTCACTTTACTTTCCATTGGATTGCTCTTCAACTACTAAATTGAATGGTATATATATAAAGATGCCATAAAGCTTGTAAGAAGATAAAACTGCCTCTGGCTAGTTTCACGATGTTCTACAAGCTGAATCTCAGATCTGCTTTTCTGGTGGTTGGAACAAGTAATCCCAATAGCAACAGAAAAACTTGGACATCTACTGGCATGGAACCATGGAAATGGTGGGTTGTGACATGTTTATGCATTATTAAGACGTTCCTATAGCAGTTATCTCCTATTTAACTAAATGGCCTACCTGTTTGCTTTAAGATAATGTGCATGTATCTCCAAGTCATTATTGTCATCCATTGAAGCAGAGAAGAGAATTGCTGGCAAACCTGCTGTCTCACCGTTCCAGCAATCCGGGTTCAGTCCTGACCAATTCCATTACCATTGCACCTTCGCTGACCATGTGACTTTCCTCCCATACTCCAAAGACATGTCGGGTTAATTGGCTTCCACCGTGCAGATCTAGAGGGATGCGGGGATCAAGGATGACTTATTTCCATGTTGGTTTTGTGGGTAACGATGTGGTTAACGAGGCCAATATGAGAGTCACAGACTGTTCGGCCGATGGCGTCGCAGATGCCAGGTGGGACCAGTGGATGGGTGGTTTTGTAAGTAGTGTGTTCCTTCTGACACTTACACCGGACCTCATTGTGCTCATGACACGTGGCCAACATTCACAAGGCCATACTGATGGTACTTCTCCACTCTGAGCGTTGGTGGTCCAGACATCAGGAGTGGGTGGAAATGTTGCATATATTTAAAGAGGTCTTGACTATAGCCCCCTCTGTCCAAGAATCTCTTCTCTGTTTGGACTCTGGCAACATTTTGTAATGTGTGCATTTGGGGTAGTCCCGTGAATTAAAGAAGGAATTCAGGAAAGTGGTGAGATTATGGACATTGTACATGGAGTGATGGAATGTTTTATTTAAGGAAAAGTTTGATATATACTGAGGAAGAAGGAAATTAATGCATGAGCTACTTGGAAGGAAATAATGAAATGTGCTAAGAGCTTGTGAAGAATATAAGCACTGTAGGAGCATAGATGGAACTTGTGCTGTAATGCTGTGGTTGTATAATTTCCCCTGTGGCAGACAGCAGGCAGATACCTTTGAAGTCTGGTCAGATCTGTATAGTTTCTTGAAGGTGGTCACAGTTAAATAATCGGTGATGTCGTCTGGTGTATCCTCGTCTTGTGAGATGTGGACAATGGGAACCTCAGAGCTATGCATTGGGAGCTTATGAAACACCCCACCTAAGTAATTGAAGGACTACACCCACCCAGGCACTCAATTCCCTATCTGTGGAGGAATCTGCAATTCCAACATTGGTCTCAGCAGCCAACTCCAAACTGATAGCAGAGGGAGTGGTTCTCAATTCCGAAGGTATGTCTAAGAAGAAGCTGTAAAATATTATGTTTAAAAGAAGGAACTGCAGATGCTGGAAAATTGAAGGTAGACAAAAGTGCTGGAGAAACTCATACAAAAGAAACTTGAGAAACATGATACCAGTCTGAAGAAGGGTTTCGGCCCAAAACGTTGCCGATTTCCTTCGCTCCATAAATGCTGCCGCACTTGCTAGGTTCCTGTAAAATATAATGTTGATTAAAACTTTGTGCAGCAGTTTCCTCCTTGATCCTGGTCCTAACTTTTCACAGGCTGTTGTGGCATGGCAAAAATCCTAAAGATTAATGTGTATTACCAAACCTCCGTGTCACCAGCGAGTTATAAAATGTGACACTTCCATAACTAGTGCGGTGTGTTAGGAAATTGCTTTCTGGATATCAACCTGGCAGATGGAGAAAATGGAATAAGAATCATTTTCAAAGTAATTGGAAACCAGAAGTTAATGCATTAAGCCTGCATTTCATGAGAACTAATAATACTTTGATAGAATGTAGCTAGTTAAATGGTCCCCACACATACTATTCCTTCCGTGGGACTGAATTACATTCCTGATACATTATTCAAAAGTAACTCCGTATACTCAAATAGTATGCTGATTGTCAGTTTTAAGAATCGACATTTAATGTGAAACTAATTTAATTTGTTTTTTTTCAATCTAATATTAATAGACTCTAAAGCACTTTATCATATTGATTCAATCTGCTATTGAGTAGGTTATTCACTCTTATGCATTATCGTTGATCTCTGACAATAATTAATCACTGATTTGTATAAATAAATGATTTGTAACGAGAATTGCAACTTTTTTGAGCAAATGTTGATAGTTTCTGGGAGAGGGCACCCGCAATTTCCAATGCAGGAATAGACAATGTGGCAATTGGGTTAGTTAGTTTAATTTATTGTCACATGTACCGAGGTACAGTGAAAAGCTTTTGTTGCGTGCTAACCAGTCAGCAGAAAGACAGACAATACATGATTACAATCGATTCATTTACAGTGTATAAATACATGATAACGGAATAATGTTGAGTACAAGGTAAAGCCAGCAAAGTCTGATCAAGGATAGTCCAAAATAGGCAAAAATGCTGGAGAAACTCAGCGAGTGAGGCAGCATCTATGGAGCGAAGGAATGGGTGACGTTTCGGGTCGTGAGCCTTCGTCAGACCCAAGGGTCATCAAAGAGGTAGATAGTAGTTCAGCACTGCTCTCTGGTTGTGGTAGGATGGTTGAGTTGCCTGATAACAGCTGGGAAGAAACTGTCCCTGAATTTGGTGGTGTGTGTTCTCACACTCACAATTCATACAGTTGTAAGCTTGTTTTAACAGGATTTTAACCCTGCACAACAAACTTGTGTGAGTGAAGGAAGTTCTTCCTGCATTAAAACAAACTGAATCATGCGACCATTTTGGGAGGTGATGTGGCTGTTCACCAAGATTCAATGGGAATCCTGATATCCGGAGTCACAGGCAAAGCTCCTGCTATTTATTTGACTCGTCTCCTTGCTAAGAGAATAGGACACTGAATCTATCCATTCTTGCCCTGAAGCAGAATGTTCTGAGAATGAACGTCTGAAGCATCTAGCTGGCAATGCCACCTTTCAAAGGACATTTAGGGTTCCAAGACTGCATTTTCCAAAGATTAATGACTTCTATGAGTGATTTGGGAAAATATGCATTCTTAACCTAAGAACAAGAAAACAGAATAAGTCTGTCACAGAATTGGTAATAAGACACTCAATGAGATTGATGGATTAGTGTGTAGAATTGCTACATCATTTACTTGCAAAGCAGCAACCACAAATACTGACTATCAGTTTGCTATTGCTGAAGGTGTTTTGGCTTTTGAAAAATAAATTATGCTTCAGCTTTTCTGAAATGTTGATGTTAAAATTCTGAAGGATGTTTACCTGGAGATTAGATTTCAGCGTTGCCCCATGTAGTATCTTTGCACCCCTCTCACCATCGTCTTCAAAAAAAGAGCACAGAATAGGCTGTGAATGGTTTCCAATACAAAATAATGCATTAATTCAGCACTCACTTAAAGTGCCATGCATTTAAATGGCAGCAATAATCATAAATGCACATTCTGTATGACAACTAGGTAGCTGGAACCCATGTGATGTCTGGCGTGGAGGTGAAGAGACTGAGGAACACATTGAAATGCAGGCGAATGTGAGATATGTAAGAAAATATATCATGAGGGTGGCGCAGCGGTAGAGTTGCTACCTTACAGCGCGCAGAGACTCTGGTTCAATCCTGACCACAGGCGCTGTCTGTACGGAGTTTGCACGTTCTCCCTATGAATGAATGGGTTTTCTACGAGATTTTTGGTTTCCTCCCGCACTCCAAAGACATGCAGGTTTGTAGGTTAATTGACTTGGTATAAAGTCCCTAGTGTTGGATAGTGTTAATGTGCGGGGATCAGATTCAGATTCAGATTCAGATTCAACTTTATTGTCATTGTGCAGTGTAAATACAGAGACAACAAAATGCAGTTAGCATCTCCCTAGAAGAGCGACATAAATATGAGCAATAAATAAATCTGTTTACGTGTAAACAGTCATAGTATTTTTTTTCCTGGTGGGAGGAGTGTCCCGGGGGGGGGGGGGGTGTTTGGCAATCACCGAGGTACAGTGTTGAGTAGTGTAACAGCCCCAGGAAAGAAGCTGTTCCTTGGCAGCTGGTCTGGCATTGGTCAGTGCGGACCGTGTTGGTCAGTGGTTGTCCACACTATCTCTAAACTAAATAAAGTGACCCACTAGGTATAGCGATCTCCACAGCACTATAATCACTACTCTTTAATTGTACTCAAATTGTACTCAAACAGGGTGGTGAATCTGTGGAATTCATTGCCACAGAAGGCTGTGGATGACAAGTCAATTCATACTTTGAAGGCCGTGATAGATAGATGGATTCTTGATTACCACGGGTGTCAGGTGGCATGGGGAGAAAGCAGGAGAATGGGGTTGAGAGGGAACGATAGATTAGCCATGATTGAATGGTGGAGTCGGCTTGATGGGCCGAATGGCCTAATTCTGTTCCTATCACATGAACGTATGTCCAACCCATTTCTTCATTGCCACATGCACTTCTCCTGCAATCCCTATCCCCAGCTCCCACACCAAGCATAGAGAGTTGGCCTCCAACAACATACAGCTCAAGCCATTCAATATAAAATAAACAGTTTACATGCTTCACACCTGTCATTGAGGTCAAAGCTGCCAGAGATTTGAGGAACCAGGACAAGAAGGAGGAGGTGGCTTGCTGGGCTCATCTTCTCACCACGCTGGAGAGGAGAGTGCCCCTGTCCCTGGCCTAAGTGACCATTGAGTCACCTTTCAAATAAGGGTCAAAGACTCAAACAGCATGGAAATAGGATTTTGGCCCAACTCGCTCAAGCCGACAAAGACGCCCATCTAAGCTAGTCCCATTTACCCTTGCTTGGCACATATTCCTCAAACATTTTGTTATCTGTGGGAAGTCCAGAACAAGGGGTCACAGTTTACGGATAAGGGGGAAATCTTTTAGGACCGAGATGAGGAAAACATTTTTCACACAGAGAGTGGTGAATCTCTGGAATTCTCTGCCACAGAAGGTAGTTGAGGCCAGTTCATTGGCTATATTTAAGAGGGAGTTAGATGTGGCCCTTGTGGCTAAAGAGATCAGGGGGTATGGAGAGAAGGCAGGTACAGGATACTGAGTTGGATGATCAGCCATGATCATATTGAATGGCGGTGCAGGCTCGAAGGGCCGAATGGCCTACTCCTGCACCTATTTTCTATGTTTCTACTTGTCCAAATGTTGTTACATTACCTGGCTCAACCACTTCCTCTGGCAGCTTGTTCTATATATCCATCATCCTCTGTGTGAAAATGTTGCCCCTTAGGGTGGCACTGTGAAGCAGCAATAGAGTTGTTGCCTTACAGCACTTGCAGGGCCGGAGACCAGGGTTCGATCCTGACTACGGGTGCTGTCTGTCCGGAGTTTGTACGTTCTCCCCATAACCACATCTGTTTCCCCAAGATCTTCAGTTTCCTCCCATGCTTCAGACGTACAGGTATGTAGGTAAATTAGCTTGGTACAAGTGTAAAATTATCCTGAGAGTGTGTAGGATAATGTTAATGTGTGGGGATCGCTGGTCGGCGCGGACTCGGTGGGCCGAAGGGCCTGTTTCTGCACTGTATCTCAAAAGTAAACTAAACTAAATAAAGTCAGTGTTGGACGTAATGGCAATGATAATGTCAATAAATACAGGATTTAATTTTATAACTGGCATAATTTCTACTGAAGATGATTGCCTATGCAATGTAATCAAATTTGCATTCATTACCTGAATGTATTAAGCATTAAGGTAGTGAATGTTTACCTGAATTACAGCATTACGTGATCCAACTTTATAATTGCGGGAAAGTATCTGTGTGGTGTTATCTTTAAACACCTGTTTTCTTTCCTCTAAGAAAAACTGTAATGCCCAGAAGAAGGAAACATTTTAAAAGATGAGATGAAACTCATCGTTGAATTTACTGGAGACGGCAAGTTTGCCGAAGGAAGATAATTTCAGACGGTGGTAGAGTCGCTGCCTTAGAGCGTCAGAGACCCGGGTTCAATCCTGACTACGGGTGCTGTCTGTGCGGAGATTGTTGCATTCTTCCTGAGACCGTGGGTTTTCTCCGGGTGCTCCAGTTTCCTACCTCATTCCAAAGAGAATACAGGTTTGTAGGTGAATTGGCTTCTGTAAATTGTCCTAGTGTGTAGGTTAGAAGTAGTGTACGGGTGATTGCTGGTCAGCGCGGAGGGCTGGTGGGCCGAAGGGCCTGCTTCCTGCTAAAAATAAGAGTAAAAACTAAAAAGGTAAAAAAAAATTCCAGTTCAGTAAGCCTGTGGAAAAAATAATGTGGCAGGTAATAGTATGGTAGGTCTTATTTTCGACAAAACAGTCCTGCTAATGTTGCAACACTTAATGACCAAGGTGATGCTTTTTAATGTCTGTTGCAACCAAACACATCGACTTTATAACAGCAAAGAAAAATATATTGATTATCTGAAACATTATATTTAGCAACAGCGATTGTCTGAGGCTAGCAGCAAATCAATGCTTCTCATCTATATATATATTATATATATCTCTATTGGAATTCCAAAATAATCTTTCTGTCGCCATTCTCCCATCTAAGTCTGATGCTGGTGAAATAGATTTCCTTCAATTCATCTACAATGTTAAGCACATTTTAAATACATTTACAAAGTCTTTTATTGTTGATTTTTTTCAAAGGACTGCATCCATCTTGGGTTTTAGTGAAAGCACCTGACTTCATGTGCGAGTGAAACAAAACTGCACTTGTTGACGTTTACTTTCACATCATCAACAATACTCGGCAATTAATGCTCATGCAGCAAAGGTGTTTTTGAAATGTGCTTTTATGGATTCCAAATGGTCGGTTGAAGAGCGCAG
Source organism: Amblyraja radiata (assembly GCF_010909765.2). Classification (NCBI taxonomy): domain Eukaryota; kingdom Metazoa; phylum Chordata; class Chondrichthyes; order Rajiformes; family Rajidae; genus Amblyraja; species Amblyraja radiata. Next base: position 28,109,295 of record NC_045984.1, on the reverse strand, counting down.
CCACTTGTTGTATACCCCAGTCCAAAGGTTCATGTATACAGTCAATGCTGCCATCACCTCCTGTCATTGTTTGCTTTGGTGCCAGTGCCTGCAGGAGTCTGGTGATCGTCTTTAGTCAGCTCGACAGAAGAGGCCAATTCATCCCTCTTCTTCAAGGCAATCCGGAGCTGCTCTTTTATTGCTTGTATCCTTTGCTCCAGTTCTTTTATTTCATTATCATGTGCATTCTTCCCCCTCTGCTGACAGTAGTCAGTTCCTCCGTTCTCACAGATGACACCAGATGAGTCTTTCTCTGATTGTAGTGCGTAGTGGCTCCCCAGCTCGGTCTGGCTTTTTGTGTTGTCCTTGACAATGATACGTCTCTGGTTGTTCCACCGGGTCTCGGCAGTTACCCGTGTCGTGGTGGGGAGCACCTTCTGGACCTTCTGCAGGTTACATCTGGAAAACAAGTATCTATCTATTACTATAAAGATACCTCTAGTAACCCTCTCCCCTGACACTCAGTCTGAAGATGTGTCTCCTATTCCTTTTCTCTACAGATGCTGCTTGACCCAAGCATTTTGTGTCTACAATGTAAACCAGCATCTGCAGTTCCTTCCTGGATGTGTCAATTACATTAACCTCTCCGTTTGCCCGATCTTTTATTCAAAGAGAACTTGATTGTTCTGGTATTTTTCATATTGTAGATGACACTCAGGAATCACTGAGATGGGAAATACACTGCTCAAGGGTGGCACGGTGGCGCAGCGGTAGAGTTGCAGCCTCACAGCGCCAGAGACCCGAGTTCGATCCTGACTATGGGTGCAATCTGTACAGAGTTTGTTCGTCCTCCCCGTGAACCTGTGAGTTTTCTCCGGGTGCTCCGGTTTCCACCCACATTCCAAGGACGTGAAGGTTTGTAAGCTAATTGGCTTGGTATAATTGCAAATTGTTCCTAGTGTGTAGGATGGTGCTAGTGTTTGGGGATCACTGACTCGGCTGGCCGAAGGGAATGTTTCCGCTCTGTATCTCAAACTAAAACTAATGTATAGGCAACATGATTTTGATCTATATCCCCCTCGTTTATTTTATCAAAGAAAAAATTATCATGAATACTTCTGGTACATGATATTATCAAGAATCTTATAAGTATATTAGCTTTGCATTCTTGCTCCTAAGATAATGCTGCCCCATTAGTTATTACCAATATTGCCATGTATACCAAGATTCCGTGGAAAAATTTGTTTTGCAAACAATCCAGACAGATCATGCTATACATGAGTACAACAGGCGTTGCAAAAAACTAAATAAACATAGCACAGAATACAGCATACAGGTACAGAGAAAGTGCCGTTAAAAATAAGTGCAAGGATGGCAATGAGGTAGATCGGAAGATCTGAAATACACCTGTAACCGATGAGAGATAATTAAGATAAACTAAGGTGAATGGTTGATCAATGGTCGATGCGGACTCAGGATCTATTTTAATGTAGTCTATCACCGAACTATCACTAAACTCCTCCTTTCATTGATTTTCTTCAACAATAGAATGGTTGAACACAAATTTAGAACCGATGCTTGAGTTGGGTGAGCGGGGGTAGGGAAGGATAGTGGGACATATCTCCGTTTTTCTTTTGTCTTTTTTTCTCTCACTTTTTTGGCAGTTATGGGGTCTTTTCTTCTCTCTTTTTTGTATCTTTCTTCTTTTTCTTTATTCTTTCCTTTTTCCTTTTTATTTTCCGATTCATTTATCAGTTTATAAAATGTTAAAAATGAAACTCTATGAAATTTGTGTCCTCTTGTATAATTGTTATGCCGATTGCTTTATTCTTGTACAATTGCGTCTAATAAAATAGACATTAAAAAGAAGAAAAAAAAATTCTTACTAAACAGGGTATCGCCCCATAAGCAAGAAGCTGAGATGCTGAATCATCATGAGATGCTGAGATTTTATAAGGAATAAGAGTAGAATTAGGCCATTCGGCCCATCGAGTCCACTCCGCCATTCAATCATGGGTCATCTATCTCTCCGTCCTCATTCCATTCTCCTGCCTTTCTCCCCACAACCTCTCACACCCGTGCTAATCAAGAATCTATCTATCTCTGCCTTAAAAATGACTTGGCCTCTACAGCCTTGTGTGGCAAAGAATTCCGCAATTCATTTAGAATTTCATTGCTAAATGAGCAAAATTAGCAATTAAAATTATCCAGAAGGCAAATGGATATGTTCAATTAGTCCCGTGCATTCGCTTTGTGTTGTTCTTGTAGCACCTGCGGTTTGATGCTGATGTACTGAGTTGTATCGAATACTTCATACCCCAATATGGAAAGCATACCTTTTATCTGTCTTCACTTTCTGCTCTTCAAAGGTCATATTTAAAACACGGTGGATTTTCTAGAAAAAAGAAAATGATTGATTACGTGAGCAACTCCAATTACATGAAGAGCTATTTTAACAGCCAGATGTTGCAGTCCTCTGATCTCAAATTAAGAATAATGTCACCTAAAAAACAGTTTTCTCTTCAAATTGTACTGTTTCTACTGCTCGTGACCACATTTGTAAAGAGGAAGAATCTTAGACAATAGGTGCAGGAGTAGGCCATTCGGCCCTTCGAGCCAGCACCGCCATTCACTGTGATCATGGCTGATCATCCACAATCAGTACCCCGTTCCTGCCTTCTCCCCATATCTCCTAGCTCTGCTATCTTTAAGAGCCCTATCTAGCTCTCTCTTGAAAGTATCCAGAGAACCGCCCTCCGCCCGATATCCGACTAGACGTGTGCGTACTGACAGATGAAGATTGGAAACAATCCCTGGCTGACTCGGGGGTGCAGTGATTAATAGTGTGACCCCCCCCCCCCCACCTTAGACCAGGTAGCTCAATATACAGCGTGGATCTGTAAGGACGTTCTTCTTCTTATTGAGTCCACACACAAGATTAGAAGTTGTTCAGCCAGAGCTGAACACACTTCTCGGCATCTGCACACAATGGTGACTGTCGTGCGCTCCTTGTACCTGGTGGTGGCCGCGACGTGAACGCTCTTTCCTTGACCCCCTGGAAGGACATTCATGGTCTGGGACAGAAGTTAGCAGACGTTTATTGAACAATGAACATGAGAGGAATAGATCGGGTAGGTGCTCGCAGTCTCTTGCCCAGAGTAGGGGAATCGAGGACCAGAGGACACAGGTTCAAGGTGAAGGGGAAAAGATGTAATAGGAATCTGAGGGGTAACTTTTTCACACAAAGGGTGGCGGGTGTATGTAACAAGCTGCCAGAGGAGGTAGTCGAGGCAGGGATTATCCCAACTTGTAAGAAACAGTTAGACAGGTAACATGGATAGGATAGGTTTGGAGGAATATGGACCAAATGCTGGCAGGTGGCACTGGTGTATCTGGGACATATTGGCCAGTTTGGGCAGGTTGAGTCGAAGGGCCTGTTTCCACGCTGTATCACTCTGAGTCTATGAATTGTTACAGCACTTCTGAGAACATGTACCCAGCATCATAATCTCCCCAGGGTATCTGCCCAGCCTTTGCCCCAATCATCTGCTCAGCTATCTCCCCATTATCACCTGCCCCAACATTTTCTACAATCCTCTCTCCAACTCCCTCCTCAATTGCAAATAATCGTGAAGAAACAAAGAACTGTGGATGGTGGTTTATGCCAAAGATAGACACAAAGTGCTGGAGTTACTCAGCTGGTCAGGAGCCATCTCTGTAGAAAAAGGGTGGGTGACGTTTCGGGTCGGGGCCATTCTCCAGTCAATTAATCTTGTTTTACAGATGTGTAATTACACAATTACTCCACCCTATCCCACAATTCCCCCCAAATTCTCTACTGCTCAGGAATTCATTGACCATATTGGGCGGCATGGGGGCACAGCGGTAGAGTTGCTGCCTCACCGCATCAGAGACCCGGGATTGATCCTGACTACGGGTGCTGTTTGTACAGAGTTTGTACCTGCTCCCCGTGACTGCGCGGGTTTTCCTCTGGTGTCCTTCCACGTTAAAAAGACGTACATGTTTGTAGGTTAATTGGCTTCGGTAAAAATTGTAAATTGTCCCTAGTGTGTAGGATAGTGTTAATGTACGGGGTGATTGTTGATCGACCTGGACTCGGTGGGCCAAAGGGCCTGTTTCCATGTCGTATCTCTAAACTAAACTAAACTAAACATTTTGAGGACTTCCAGACTTGAAGACTTACTGAGATGTGGATTTGTACTGTATAAGCTTTCACTAATGCTTTCAATTCCAAGCCTGCATAGGACAACTTTAATAAAACAGTTACTCAGCTTTTTATCTATGATGATAAATTAATGATAGAATAGACTCAATCAAGTACTACAACATGCCCCCATTACATGCCCCCATAGTAGTTGAGGCCAGTTCATTGGCTATATTTAAGAGGGAGTTAGATGTGGCCCTTGTGGCTAAAGGGATCAGGGGGTATGGAGAGAAGGCAGGTACAGGATACTGAGTTGGATGATCAGCCATGATCATATTGAATGGCGGTGCAGGCTCGAAGGGCCGAATGGCCTACTCCTGCACCTATTTTCTATGTTTCTATTACAATGACTGGGATTTGGTGGTTTGTTCCTTCACATTGAGAGGAGATGTTTGTCTTACCTGGCTTGTGTGGAGCCAGTACTTAAATCGTTTTCGTTTCCTCATCCTTGGGAGAACCAGCCTGTAGACAATATGCTCCCCAACTATTGCCAGTAGCGATCCAGCGAAGCCCAAGCAGAGCAACACAAAGAGCCCTGAGAAATGTTTGATTCCCATCTGTAACGTCTGTGAAATCAAAACACGATACATTTACATCTCAGGAGACAGTTAGGAAGGTGTAAGCCAGTGCAGTACGATACTATACGAATGAATTTTATTTATTCCAGGAGGGAAATTGGTCTGCCAACAGTCATAATGGGCCTGTCCCACTGTACGAGCTAATTCAAGAGTTCTCCCGAGTTTCCCCTGAATCGAACTCGGAGAATTACGGTAATAGCCGCTCGTAGGTACTCGGGGCTCTCGTGGACATTTTTCAACATGTTGAAAAATCTTCATGAGCTTACCGCATTTCCCGAGTACCTGGCGTTAGTGTTACGAGCCGCCAAGAGACGTCCCCGAGCTCCGATGTACCCGCTACGTATATTCTACGTGCTTACCACAAATTTGATTTTTTTTTAAACTCGGGAGAACTCTTGAATTGCCTCGTACAGTGGGACAGCCCAATTAAACACAACAAGATATATGAAACATGAAATTAAAGTGACGAGTGGAATGTCCAGGATTGGGGATGTGCAAAGATGGGGGGGGGAGGGAGGAGGGGGGGGGGAGGGAGAAGGGGATGGAGGAGAAAGAGGAGTGGGCGGGGGGGGATAGAGTGAGGGGGGGAGAGAGAGGAGGAGGGGGGGAGGAGAGAGGAGGAGGGGGGAGCAGAGAGGAAGGGTGTGGAGAGAGGAGGAGGGGGGGGAGAGGGGGAAGGGGGGGGGAGAGGAGGAGGGGGGGGAGAGAGAGGAGGAGGGGGGGAGAGGAGGAGGGGGGAGAGAGGAGGAGGGGGGAGAGAGGGGGAGGGTGGGGGATCGAGAGAGAGAGAGGGGGGGGAGAGAGAGGGAGGCAGGAGTGGGGAGGCAGAGGAAGGAGGGGGGGAGGAGAGGAGGAGGGGGGGCGCGAGGAGGGGACGAGAGGCAGGGAGGGGGGAGGAGAGAGACGAGGAGGGGGGCGGACGGAGGAGCGAGCGGGGGGGGAGGAGAGGGGAGAGGAGCGGAGGGGGGGGGAAGAGAGGAGGGGGGGGAGATGAGGAGGAGGGGGGGAGGAAGAGAGCTAGGACGGGGGGGGAGAGAGGAGGAGGGGGGAGAGAGGAGGAGGGGCGGAGGAGGACGGAGGGGGGGGGAGAGAGAGGAGGGGGGGGGAGAGGAGGAGGGGGTGGAGAGAGAGCAGGAGGAGGCGTGGGAGAGAGGAGGAGGGGGGAGAGAGAGGAGAGGAGGGGGGGAGAGAGGGGGAGAGAGGAGAGAGGAGGAGGGGGGGGGAGAGAGGAGGAGGGGGGGGGAGAGGAGGAGGGGGGGGGAGGAGGAGGCGGAGGGGGGGAGAGGAGAGAGGAGGGAGGGGGGGGGAGAAGAGGCGGAGGGGGGGAGATGGACGGAGGAGGGGGGAGCGGAGGAGGAGGGGGGAGAGAGGAGGAGGGGGGAGAGAGAGGGAGGAGGGGTGGGGAGGAGAGAGGAGGGGGGAAGAGAGGAGGGGGGATGAGTGAGGAGGGGGGAGAGAGGAGAGGAGGGGGAGAGAGGGGAGGGGGGGAGAGAGAGAGGAGGGGGGGAGAGAGGAGGGGAGAGGAGGAGGGGGGGAGATGAGGAGGAGGGGAGAGAGGAGGGAGGGGGAGAGAGGAGAGGGCCGGGAGAGAGAGGGGAGGGGGGGAGAGAGGAGGACGATGAGGAGGGGGGAGAGAGAGGAGGCGGGAGAGAGGAGGAGGGGGGTAGAGAGAGAGGAGGGGGGTGGGAGAGGGAGAGGAGGGGGGCGGAGAGAGGAGGGGGGCGACCGCCGGAGAGGGAGGGAGGAGTGAGAGGAGGAGGGGGAGAGAGGAGGGTGGGAGAGAGGAGGCGGGTGGGGGAGACGGGGAGGGGGGGAGAGGGGAGGAGGGTGGGAGAGAGGAGGGGCAGAGGAGGCGGGGGAGAGAGGAGGAGGGGGAGAGAGGAGGGAGGGAGAGAGGAGGAGGGGGGGAGGAGAGGAGCGGGGGAGGAGGGAGGAGAGAGGAGGGGGGGGAGGAGAGGAGGGGGGGGAGAGGAGGAGGGGGGGAGGAGAGAGGGGGGGGGAGAGGGAGAGGGGGGGGAGGAGGAGGAGGGGGGGAGAGAGGGGAGGGGGGGGAGAGAGAGGAGGGGGGAGAGAGGAGGGGGGAGAGGAGGAGGGGAGGGGGGGGGGGAGAGAGAGGAGGGGGGGGAGAGGAGGAGGGGGGGAGGAGGAGGAGGGGGGGGGGAGAGAGGAGGGGGGGGAGGGAGGGGAGGGGAGAGAGGAGGGGAAGAGAGGGAGGTGGGGGGAGAGGAGGGGGGGGGGGGGAGAGGAGGGATGGGAGGGAGGAGGGGAGGGGAGAGAGAGGGGGGGGGAGAGAGGAGGAGGGGGGGGAGGGGAGGGGGTCAATGGTGACAGTAATAACCATGTCCAGGCACACGGGGAGTTTGAACCTGTTGGTTTAACTAGGGGACGTGGTGGGAAATTGCAACCTTCAATCTGTTTCAACAAATGCAATCAACCTGGCGTGCACAATCAAACAAGATCAAATAGAACAAGTTGTCCTACAACTTTAGGCTGTGCACGCCATATGCAAGAAGAAGAAGAGGACTAGGAGGTATATCACTGTGCCTTTGGTACATGTGACAATAAAAGAACTATTGAATCAACAACTGACATGTTTCAGCCAAATGCATATCCCAGAGGCGACTTTGCTTCGACACAAACAGTAGGAAAAAGATAGATTTGCAAAATGATGCCATGCTATGATCTGAGACATTCTTGTCTCGTTCTTGTCCCAAATGTAGGACAAGTCTCAGACACCACATAGAGATTAACCAGGTGTAAGATGGTTACAATGGAAACCTGGAATGATTAGGAAACAAATTAGACCACAGAAGGGAGGAAATTTTGAATCTGATCTGATAATTATTAATGATCAGTCAACCTCAAAAATACGTTGACTGTAACAGTGCAATCCTCTGGAGGGATGTGAAATGGGAGCGACAGGAAACAAACTGGCTCTCAATTCCTCACCTCTGTCACTTCAAAGGTCCGTTTGCCGCACGGAACGACCTTGTACCACTTGTCGTGCAACATGTCCATGAATCCGTCAGATTTGTAGCGGCTGATCAATTCAGAAATGTTCGAATTTAGCCCAAAGTTATGTGGCAGCCCGATTCCATAACCTACAAAGACAATGTCTTGAAATTTAAATCTCCACTAAACACAGCGAGTCTCAAAGAAGAAATTAGAATAAATGGAAAATCCGTGGGAATGGAGATGAATTAATCCAGAGAATTGGACAAATTATTTTCATACAGTCATGCTGCATGAAGCAGTCCCTTTGGCCAAACTTCCTAATGTCAACCAAGATGCCCCATCTACACTGGTCCCATCTGCTCACATTTGGCCCAGATCCCTCTAAACCTTTCCCAACCATGAACCTATCCAAACGCCTTCTCGATGTTCTCATGGTACCTGCCTCAACTACCTCCTTTGGCAGCTTGTTCCATATGCCCACTACCCTCCAGTTGCCCCCCAGGCTCCTTTCCCCTCACACCTTAAACCTATGTCCCCTGGTTCTTGATTCCCCTAATCTGGCTAAAAGATTGTGTACATTTACCCTATCTATTCCTCCCATGATTTTGTACACCTCTATAAGATCACCCAGCATCCTCCTGCGCTCCAAGGAATAAAGTCCCAGCTTGCCAAACTGCTCCCTAGAGCCCAGGCCCTTGTGTCCTGGCAACATCCTTGTAAATCTCTGCTTCACTCTTTCCAGCACAACGACATCTTTCCCCCAGCAGGGCGACCAAAACGGAACACATTTCTCCAATTGCAGCCTCGCCAACGTCTTGTACAACTGTAACTGCTCATTGTTCACGCTTCAAGATCTAGGTGTGGGTGAGAAGGCTGGAGATGCTTGTCTGCCCCCAATGCCATTGAGGGGTGATGATGAGACACTTTCTCGAACTACCGCAATCTCGCTGATAAAATGCTCACACTGTAATGTGGGGGAGGAGTTGAAAAACACGTATTATATTTCCAAATTAATCCAGCGTCAAGAGCATTTTATTGTCACGTGTCCCCAGATAGAACAATGAAATTCTTACTTCGAACTCATGATATGTCACCAAATTTGAATGCATCATATATTTTAAAATTAGAATGCATAATATCTTTCCAAATTAAGATGTGTGACTTGAAGCAGAACCCACGTGCTTGCTGCTCTAATTGTAACATAGAAACATAGAAAATAGGTGCAGGAGTAGGCCATTCGGCCCTTCGAGCCTGCACCGCCATTCAATATGATCATGGCTGATCATCCAACACAGTATCCTGTACCTGCCTTCTCTCCATACCCCCTGATCCCATTAGCCACAAGGGCCACATCTAACTCCATCTTAAATATAGCCAATGAACTGGCCTCAACTACCTTCTGTGGCAGAGAATTCCAGAGATTCACCACTCTCTGTGTGAAAAATGTTTTTCTCATCTCGGTCCTAAAAGATCTCCCCATTATCCTTAAACTGTGACCCCTTGTCCTGGACTTCCCAAACATCGGGAACAATCTTCCTGCATCTAGCCTGTGGAGATGACTTAGCTGCAGCTACTGTGGAGGGAATAAATGGAAAGGGTGGCTGATATGTGCTAATTAGTCCGGGTGCTTTGTCCTGGACGATGTTGACCTTATAAGCTCACAAGGTGTAGGAGCAGAATTAGGCCATTCGGCCCACCAATCATGGCTAATATATCTTTCCCTCTCAACCCCATTCCCCTGCCTGCCCCCCATAACCTCTGACTAATCAAGAATCTGTCATTTCCACTTTAAAAATACCCGTTGACTTGGCCTCAACCACAGTCTGTGGCAATGAATTCCACAGATTCACCACCCTCTGACTAAATAAATTCCTCCTCATCACTTTTCTAACGGCATGTCCTTTTATTCTGAGGCTGTGCCCTCTGGTCCTGGACTCTCCCACTCATGAAAACAAGTTCACAAGTTATAGGAGTAGAATTAAGCCATTCGGCCCATCGAGTCTACTCCGCCATTCAATCATGGCAGATCTCTGCCTCCTAATCCCATTTTTCTGCCTTTTCTTACTAACCTTTGACACCCGTTCTGATCAAGAATTTGTCTATCTGTGCCTTAAAAATATCCACTGACTTGGCTGCCACAGTCAGCTGTGGCAATGAGTTCCACAGCTTATCTACCTTCTGACAAAAGAAGTTCCTCCTCACTTCCTTTGTAAAAGAGTGCCCTTTTTATTCTGAATCTATGACCTCTGGCCCTAGACTCTCCCACCAGTGGAAACATCCTAAACTCCAGCAAGTAGTGGCCCAGTGCTGTCAATTGTTCATCATATGCTAACCCACTCATTCCTGGAATCATTCTTGTAAACCTCCTCTGGACCCTCTCCAGATCCAGCACATCCTTCTGCAGATATGGGGCCCAAATTTGCCCACAGTACTCCAAATGCGGCCTGACCAGCGCCTTATAGAGCCTCAGAATTACATCTCTGTTTTTGTATTTCAGTCCTCTTGATATAAATGCTAGCATTCAATTTGTCTTCCTTACTGCCGATTCGACTTGCAAATTAACTTTTTGGGAGTCGTGCACCAGCACTCCCAAGTCCCTTTGCACCTCCGATTTCTGGATTCTCTCTCCATGTAGAAAATAATCTACGCCTTTATTCTTATTACCAAAATGCATGAGTCCGCACTTTACTATACTGAATTTCATCTGCCACTTCTCTGCCCACTCTCCTAGCCTGTCCATGTCATTCTGCAGGGTCCTTGCTTCCTCTGCACTGGCCGCCCCTCCACCTACCTTAGCATTATCTGCAAACTTGGTCACAATAAGTTTGGAAACCCCCTCTCCTCATCCATTCTATCCAAGCCTTTCACTATTCGTCAGAGTCAAGAGTGTTTTATTGTCATGTGTCCCAGATAAAACAATGAAATTATTACTTGCTGCAGCACAACAGAATATGTCAACCTAATACACTGTAAACAATATGATAAACGAGAGAGAAAAAAAGTTTTGTGTATACAGTATATACACATACTAACAAGTACACATACACACACATATATATATATACATATATATACACACACATATATATGTATATATGTATACATATATATACACACACATATATATGTATGTATGTGTGTGTATATATATATATATATATGTGTGTATGTATATATATGTGTGTATATATATATATATGTGTGTATATATATATATGTGTATATATATATGTATATACACATACACACATACTCAAAAAAACAAATAGTGCAATAATAATAATTATAATAATAATAAAAATAATAATAATAATAATAATAATAGTCTATTGTAATTCAGAGCTTATTTGAGGTTGTCGTGTTTAATAGCCTGATGACTGTAGGGAAGAAGCTGTTCCTGAACCTGGACGTTACAGTTTTCAGGCTCCTGTACCTTCTTCCCGATGGCTGGGGAGAAATGAGTGTGTGGCCAGGATGGTGTGGGTCTCTGATGAGGCAGCAACTCCGATAAATCCCTTCAATGGTGGGGCGGTCAGAGCCGATGTTGGACTGGGCAATGTTCACAACTTTTTGCAGTCTTTTCGGCTCCTGGGCGTTCAAGTTGCCGAACCAGGCTGTGATGCAACCAGTCAATATGCTCTCTACTGTACACCTGTAGAAGTTCAAGAGAATCCTCTCTGACATACCGAATCTGCGTGATCTTCTCAGGCGTTGGATGGACCCAGCACATGAATGCACCTCATTTGTGGAATTCAGCTCTTTAGACCACGTTTGGCTTGGTCCAATGTACTAAATCGGTAGCTAGCCCATTAATAAAGGACATCTTGCAAACAGACTGCTACACCACATGGTGGCAACCTGCAGCTTCTCAAACAGCATTGACCAAGTGATTATTAAACAGATCGATGAAGGAGGAATATCAACAGGGATCCTGTTGAATTTACTACTCTTCAAACATGGTACATACTACACTTCAAAAGAACCATCCCTGAAAATGCCACGTTCCTTAAGTCCTGCTTTTAATTGCTATTAATTAATTATATTATTAATCAAATTAAATGCTAAAATATAGTAACTGGGCTTGAATGTATAACGTTGCTTCAGAGGAGCAAGATTTATCTATTAAGTCTCTCACAATGTTAAGGTGAAAGATATTTTTGGTTACGTAATTGACTAGAGAATTGTTCAACGCGAGAGTATAAATGATGCTGCACCTTACAGAATCTGAACAGCAAGAGTATGGAGTTTGTGTACAGACTGAGAGAAAAGATCTTTTGCAGGTTGGGATCACTTTCATTTGGACATAGATAAAAGCTGGGAACCTTCAGGAAAAAACATGTAAGATATAGTCTGTGGAATTCTCTGCCTCAGAGGGTGGTGGAGGCAGGTTCTCTGGATGCTTTCAAGAGAGAGCTAGATAGGGCTCTTAAAGATAGTGGAGTCAGGGGATATGGGGAGAAGGCAGGAACGGGGTACTGATTGTGGATGATCAGCCATGATCACATTGAATGGCTGTGCTGGCTCGAAGGGCCGAATGGCCTACACCTGCACCTATTGTCTATTGTTTAGAAAGAATGTTGTTTAGAAAGAAAGAATGTGATAAAGAAAGAATAAAAGGCTAGCACCTTCAGGAGAAAACGTGGATGATGTGTGAAAGGGCGCACTGGCTCTGGAGAGGGTCCAGAGGAGGTTTCCAACAATGGTCCATGGAATGAGTGGGTTAACACATGATGAGCCTTTGACAACACTGGGCCTGTTCTCGCTGGAGTTGAGAAGGGCGAGGGGAGCCCTCATTGAAACTTACCGAATAGTGAAAGCCTTGGTTAGAGTGGATATGGAGGATGTTTCCACTAGTGGGAGAATCTAGGACTAGAGGTCATAGCCTCAGAATTAAAGGACGTTCCTTTAAGAAGGAGGAGGAATGTCTTTAATCAGAGGGCGGTGAATCTGTGGAATTCTTTGCAACAGAAGACTGTGGAGGGCAAGTCAGTGGATATTTTTAATAATAATAATAATAATAATAATAATGGATGGGATTTATATAGTGCCTTTCTAATACTCAAGGCGCTTTACATCGCATTATTCATTCACTCCTCAGTCACACTCGGTGGTGGTAAGCTACTTCTGTAGCCACAGCTGCCCTGGGGCAGACTGACGGAAGCGTGGCTGCCAATCTGCGCCTACGGCCCCTCCGACCACCACCAATCACTCACACACATTCACACACATTCACACACAGGCAAAGGTGGGGTAAGTGTCTTGCCCAAGGACACAACAACAGTGAATGGCCTAATTCTGCTCCTTTCACTTATGAGTCCTTTAAGAACTCAGTGTGCTGAAACACATTCCTTTTCACTGTCGATAACTGCTGCCTTGAACATTCTCCAGAATAGCCTCTCGTACCTTCAATTGCAAATGGCTTGCCCACTGTTACCAGCTTGCAATCGGCATCAATGGACACCTCATAGTCCAGCAGTGCCTTGTCCATGATGAATGCATCCAGCTTCGATGGGTCAGTCCTGCAATTCAAAACATTAGTTAGCAGAGTTGGAATTTATCTGAGTCTATCCCTGGATTCCAATGGGTTATCTAATCATAATTGACACTGCAGTTATGTCTATATGACAATAGACAATAGGTGCAGGATTAGGCCATTCGGCCCTTCGAGCCAGCACTGCCATTCAATGTGATCATGGCTGATCATCCACAATCAGTACCCCGTTCCTGCCTTCTCCCCATATCCCCTGACTCTGCTATCTTCTAGAGCCCTATCTAGCTCTCTCTTGAAAGTATCCACAGAACTGGCCTCCACTACCAGAGAATTCCACAGACTATATCTTGCATGTTTTTTCCTGAAGGTTCCCAGCTTTTATCTATGTCCAAATGAAAGTGCAGTAAGGCAGAGAATTCCACAGACTCACAACTCTATGTGTGAAAAAGTGTTTCCTCGTCTCCGTTCTAAATGGCTTACCCCTTATTCTTAAACTGTAGCCCCTGGTTCTGGACTCCCCCAACACCGGGAACATGTTTCCATGACGTTTTACATAAGAAGTTTAATTTATTATAATTGACATGGGTACCGAGGTACAGTGAAAAGCTTTTGTTTGCGTGATATCCAGTTAAATAAAAGACCGGGCATGATTACAATCAAGTTGTCCACTGTGCACAGATAAAGGATAACGGGTGCAACATTTAGTGCATCTGCCTAATCTGGATTGATTTCTCAGTTTAGTGTTGGGAATTGGAACAGGAGTTGATCGGCATACGTTAATTGAAGAGCTACAGGGAAATGGGAAGAAGGGAAATGGGATTGGTGGGAATACTCCAGTGGAAGGCACCTTAAACTCATTGCCCCCTTTGTGCCATCACAATGTCTTAAAAACAATTTCACTGCCCGCAGGTAATCTGGATTGGTGTAGCAGAGCAGGCATGCCAACTGAAGTTCAGTTGCAGTTCAGTTTAGTTTCTTGTCACATGTACCGAGGTACAGGGAAAAGCTTTTGTCTCGAGCTAACCAGTCAGCAGAAAGGCAATACATGATTACAATCGCCCCATTTACAGTGTATGGATAGATGTGGGCGAGGAGGAAGATATCAATAGATGCGAGGTGGGCATGGAATTGTTCAGTGCTATTCAATCCAGGGGAGAATAAGTGTTCGGCACGGACTAGAAGGGCCGAGTTGGCCTGTTTCCGTGCTGTAATTGTTATATGGTTGTTATATGTTATAAGTGTAAGATTGGTCTGTGTAGAGGGCCAACAATAACTGACTGTATGCTACGGTGGGATCTTGGAGTGATGTCCAGACACATATGGATGCTGTCCTTTATTAACCAAAGTTTAAAATATATGAACTACTATGTTATGTCAGAACTGTGTAAAACACTCATTAAACCATTAGAGTGGTGCAGTAGCTGCCTTACAGCGCCAGAGACCCGGGTTCGATTCTGACTACGGATGCTGTCTGTACGGAGTGTGTATGTTCTCCCAGTGACCACGTGGGTTTTCTCCGGGTGCTCCGGTTTCATCCCATATTCCAAAGATGTGCAGATTTGTATGTTAATTGGCTTTGTAAATTGTCCCCAGTGTGTGTGTGTGTGTTAAAACTAGCGAATGGGTGACCATTGGTCAGCACGGCCACGATGGGCCGAAGGGCCAGTTTCCACCCTGTATTTCTAAACTAAACTAAACTAGCAGGTTCGATATTGTTCTGGTCGCAATGTTAGCGAACCGAGTGTTATTACAGTATAATCACACATTCATGATTATAGTTGTGACCAAGACTGGTGGACTTAAAGTCCAATGATTCCTTTGGAACAAATGGGGTTGAGAAGACACTTCATTTAGTTGAACGACTCCGGAAAGAGTGGCTGGAAAAGTGACATGATATATAAAACTCCATGCTGGGAAGTAAGAACTGCCTGCCTGGGAAAAGGTTTGGACAGAAACGCTGATGTATTTAAAAAGTGGTTAATTGAGGTTACGGGGGGGAAATAAATGGACTAGGAGCTGGAGATTGAGAGTAAGTGGGGTGGTCCTCTCTCACCTCACAACAATAAACCAAATGTCTTTTTCCGTTGGACATTTTAATGCTGCTGTATTCAGCAAAAAGATTTCAATGGGTTGTAAATTTGAATCGATAATATTTTTAATGGATTGTGTGTTGTAAATATTGTTCCATTCCATTGACAGTTATCTCACAAAGCTCTTGTGGAAGATAAATTATCTTGACGGGTAAAACCCATCTCCAGTCCAATACAATTTGGCTTATTTGTTTGTGAATTCAATCATCCGTTAGCATCCCCAGTCCTAGAAAAACCAGATCGTTTTTCCAAGACATGGACACCATTCATTGACTTATTACAAGGATAGTATGGCCCAACACAACTTTGGATTTAGAAACATAGAAACATAGAAAATAGGTGCTGGAGTAGGCCATTCGGCCCTTCGAGCCTGCACTACCATTCAATATGATCATGGCTGATCATCCAACTCAGTATCCTGTACCTGCCTTCTCTCCACACCCCCTGATACCTTTAGCCACAAGGGCCACATCTAACTCCCTCTTAAATATAGCCAATGAACTGTGGCCTCAACTACCTTCTGTGGCAGAGAGTTCCAGAGATTCACCACTCTCTGTGTGAAAAATGTTTTTCTCATCTCGGTCCTAAAAGATTTCCCCCTTATCCTTAAACTGTGACCCCTTGTTCTTGTTCTAAATCTAATTACGGGTTGGGTGAGGTGGGTGGGGAGGGATGAGAGGCAGGTGTATCACCACTTTTTTTTCACTCTTTTTCTTTTTGTCCATTTTATTTTTTTTTCTATTCCTCTCTTCTTTTTTTTCTTTTATTCACTCATTGGCTACACTGCTTTGGTAGTCTAGGGGTTCTATTTTTGCACATCTCACTGTATCTCTTTCTTGCATTTTCACCTTTCCTTTCCTCCAACTCAAAGCTAAAAAGTTAAAATTGAAACTGTACAATAACTGTTTCATTTATATGCCGTTGGTTCTATTTCTGTACATCTGCTTCTAATGAATGGAAAAATAAAAGCATTTGACATTTGACAAGGGGACACAATTGTCACGCCGTCCATGGTTCGCCTCTACGTGAGAGCCGGGCTGCTTACATCAGGTGGGCCACCCCGTCGAGTGTAGTTGGGACGTTGAACCATCTCGTGTACTCGTGCATCTCAGGGAAGCTCTTCTTCATGTAGTCCTCCGCGCTGCTCTCTCGAACCGTCCCAAAGTGGAAACCCTGCGACGGGTGGTGAAGCTAGACGACAAATGTAACAAATCTGAAATTAGACTTTTTCAAAGCCATCTCTCCATTGCACGGGAGGCGTGAGGTTGAGATACCACTGGCAGAGACCCCAGTGATTACTTTATATAGTAAGGATATGGCACTATGTTTGGAGTCATAGACTTGTTGCTGAATAGAAACAAGCCTTTTGACCCACCGTGGTCTATGCCAACCATCAGGCCTGTCCCGCGCAAGCCCAAGAGCTGCTCTGCACAACACCGGCTGATGCTTCTAAGGTCGCCTGGGTCAAGACGAGGTGGAGAGACCAGTGGAAGTCAGCGGAACCATCTAGGCTACACCAGTACATCAATGGACGTCCCTGGCCAGGACCTGCCCCGAAAGCAGTGGACAACCCTCAACCGCTTGAGGACAGGTGTCGGACGCTATGGAGTAGCGATGAAGAGGTGGGGCCTCGTGGACCAGCGAGCGCCTCCTGTGAGTGTGGGGACCCAACACAGACAGTGGAGCACATTGTCACCGGTTGCCCCAAACACCGGCCACCGAATGAATGGTGAACGAGGTCTGATTGACCTGGTCGATGACACGCTGGCTTGGCTCGCCTCAACGGAGCTGCAGGTCTAAAAGACACACGACAGAAGCAGAAGAAGGCCTGTCCCACTTGCCTGCATTAATCCATATCCCTCTCCATGTAGTGTATAGACACAAAAATGCTGGAGTAACTCAGCGGGACAGGCAGCACCTCTGTATAGAAGGAATGGGTGACATTTCGGGTCGAGACCCTACTTCAGACCCATTCCTTCTATCCAGAAGTGCTTGCCTGTCCCGCTGAGTTACTCCGGCATTTTGCCTCTATCTTCGGTTTAAACCACCATCTGCAGTTCCTTCCTACACATTCCCTCCATGTCTTGCTCAATCAAGTATCTGTCAAGATGTCTCTTAAATGTTGTTACTCTTCCTGTCTCCACCACCTCCTCTGGCAGCTCGTTCTAAATACCAACTACTTACTCTTTGTGTGGAAGATTTAACCCCCAGATCCTCTTTAAACCTCCTCCCTCTCACTGTGGATCTGTGCCTAGCTTTCGACACCCCTACAATGGGGAAAAGGGCATGGGCTATCTCCCCTACCCATGCCTTTCTTAACCCTATTGTCTCACCTCTCCGCCTCCTTTGCTCCTGGGAGAATAGACGCAGCCTATTTAATCTCTCTATGTCTCAAGACCTCTAATCCAGGTGCTGTCCTTTAGAAGATAGACACAAAAAGCTGGAGTGACTCAGCGGGTCAAACAGCATCTCTGGAGAAAAGGAATAGGTGACGTCTTGGATCAAGGTCCTTCTTCAGACCCTTTGTGAATTTATGTCCTTGTGAAGTTAATCTTCTAGCTTAGTCACATCTTTCCTGTAGTATGGTGACCAGAACTGTACACAGTATTCCTGGTGTCACCCAACTCACGTTTATAATGATGTCCAAACTCTTGTACTCAATGTCTCAGCTGATGAAGGCAAGCATTCCATGCACCTACTTCAGCACCATGTAAGTAAGTAAGTTTATTGGCCAAGTATTCACATACAAGGAATTTGCCTTGGTGCTCCGCCCGCAAGTAACAACATGACAAACAGTGACAGTCACGAATGACTCAGAAAACACTAAACATTAATAATAATAATGTTTAGCTGCGGTGCCACTTCCACTTTAGTACTCTTTGGTCTCTCTGTTCAACAACACTCCAAGGGCACTTTGTATGTCCTGGGTACTGCCCTGGTTTAACTTCCCAAAACGGATCACTTCCTTCTTGTCCAAGTTAAATTCCATCTGCCTTTCCTTTGCTCACTTTACCAGCTGATCGCCATCTTATTGTAACTTTACACAGCTTTCCTGGGGCCAAGGAAAGCGCGTTCACATCGCGGCCCTGTTTCAACCAATCTTTCCACCACCACGCACAAGAAGCACAAGACAGACACCATTGTGCAGATGCCGAGAAGTGTGTTCAGCTCTGGCTGAACAACTTCTAATCTTGTGTGTGGACTCGATAAGCTTTCCTTATTGATTACTGGACTACCAATTTGACTGTCATCTGCAAACATATTAATCCACCCATATTTTCATCCACATCTTCGATATAAATGATTGAGTTTGAGTTTAGTTTGGAGTTAGACTTAAATGATGGACCACAGAAAACTGATCCACTAGTTGAAAGTGTTCAATCTGTAAAACAACCCACCGCTACCACCTCTGCCTCCAACCTCCAGCCAGCTTTGTATTCAGTCGGCCACCTTACCTGCATCTCACAAGCTCTAATCTTCTTGACCTTGTCAAAGCCCTTGCTAAAGTCCATGCAGACCACGTCTATGCCCCTGGCCCTCATCAATCCACTTGGACAGCTCTTCAAAAAAAATCAATCAAATTCATGAGGCATGATTTCCCATGTCCAAAGTCTTGATGACAGTGTCTAATTTCAAATGCAAACAAAGTATATATATTAAAGTGCCCATCTGACAGCAGTCAAACTTAAAGTCATGCACTTCTTCTTGTGTATGTGTAACTCAGCGGGACAGGCAGCATCTCTAGAGAGAAGGAATGGGTGACGTTTTGGGTTGAGACCCTTCTTCGGACTGACAATAGACAATAGGTGCAGGAGTAGGCCATAAGGCCCTTCAAGCCAGCACCGCCATTCAATGTGATCATGCCTGATCATCCACAATCAGTAACCTGTTCCTGCCTTCTCCCCATATCCCCTGACTCCGCTATCTTCAAGAGCCCTATCTGGCTCTCTCTTTAAAGCATGCAAACTATCAAAAACCTTGGGCAATTCCTAAATTTATACCAAGAGTTTGATCATAAAGACTGGATAGACTCGGCTTGTACTTGCTGGAATTTAGAAGATGTGAGGGGGAATCTTATAGAAACATACAAAATTCTTAAGGGGTTGGACTGGCTAGATGCAGGAAGATTGTTCTCGATGTTGGGGAAGTCCAGAACAAGGGGTCACAGTTTGAGGATAAGGGGGAAGACTTTTAGGACCGAGATGAGAAAAAAAAAATTTGCACAGAGAGTGGTGAATCTGTGGAATTCTCTGCCACAGAAGGTAGTTGAGGCCAGTTCATTGGCTATATTTAAGAGGGAGTTAGATGTGGCCCTTGTGGCTAAAGGTATCAGGGGGTATGGAGAGAAGGCAGGTACAGGATACTGAGTTGGATGATCAGCCATGATCATATTGAATGGCGGTGCAGGCTCGAAGGGCCGAATGGCCTACTCCTGCACCTGTTTTCTATGTTTCTATAACTGCTGGCACACTGACACGTTAATGTATATTAATGCGCAGAGTCCACCCAGATAACAAGGGCGGTCAGGATTGAACCCTGTTTGCTTTGGAGTGGTGAAGGGCCTGCTTCCATGCTGTATGATGATATAACCGCATTGGCTGCACCCCCGTCTTGTCTGACTCCAGCAACTTGATCGATGTCCACTTGCATTTGCCTCGGTGTCACCTTCACCTCAGCCAACAACGAACCATTCTACTTTTCCTTGATCTGATCATTTGATCAGTCGTCTTCACAATTTACTGCTGGTTTACACCGAAGATAGACACAAAATGCCGGAGTAACTCAGCGGGACAGGCAGCGTCTCTGGGGAGAAGGAACGGGTGACGTTTCGGGTCGAGACCCTTCTTCAGACTGAGAGTCAGGGGAGAGGTAAACTGGAGAGATGGAAGGCTAGACTGAAGAAGAGTCTTACATAGAAACACAGAAACATAGAAAATAGGTGCAGGAGTAGGCCATTCGGCCCTTCGAGCCTGCACCGCCATTCAATATGATCATGGCTGATCAACCAACTCAGTATCCTGTACCTGCCTTCTCTCCATACCCCCTGATCCCTTTAGCCACAAGGGCCACATCTAACTCCCTCTTAAATATAGCCAATGAACTGGCCTCAACCACCTTCTGTGGAGAGAATTCCACAGATTCACCACTCTCTGTATGAAAAATGTTTTCCTCATCTCGGTCCTAAACGATTTCCCCCTTATCCTTAAACTGTGACCCCTTGTTCTGGACTTCCCCAACATCGGGAACAATCTTCCTGCATCTAGCCTGTCCAACCCCTTAAGAATTTTGTAAGTTTCTATAAGACCCCCCCTCAATCTTCTAAATTCTAGCGAGTACAAGCCGAGTCTATCCAGTCTTTCTTCATATGAAAGTCCTGACATCCCAGGAATCAGTCTGGTGAACCTTCTCTGTACTCCCTCTATGGCAAGAATGTCTTTCCTCAGATTAGGAGACCAAAACTATACGCAATACTCCAGGTGTGGTCTCACCAAGACCCTGTACGACCTGCTTCTATACTGCAATCTAGCCAAGACCAGAAGTGGTGTTATATTATGGAGTTACACAGGTCTCTGCCCATTGCACCCACACTGGACACTTACTCCTCTCACCGAATACTATTTTCTATGTCTACTGCCGTAAACATTCCTCTTTTTGTCCCACACAAATACCACATTGAGCGTCTGCGATCTCAAGTTCAACAATAGCTTGTGGGAGAGAATTTTGCAAAGATCTCTTTTTGGAATACCTTTGAATAATTTCGGGGAATCTTCTCAATTCTGCATCCTTTCACTATTTTCTCATCCACCAGTGTTAACCATTTATGAGTTTGTACCTTGCCTATGATTGGGTGACGTCGCAGTACAGCTGCTGCCTTACAGTGCTGGAGACCCGGGTTCGATCCTGAGTACGGGCGCTGTCTGCACGGAGTTTGTACCTTCTCCCTGTGGTTTTCTCCGGGTGCTCCGGTTTCCTCCCACACTCCAAAGACGTACAGGTTTGTAGGTTAATTGGTTTTAGTAAAAATTGAAAATTGCCCCTAGTGTGTAGGATAGTGCTAGATCAGCATGAACCCGGTGGACAGAAGGGCCTGTTTCCACCCTGTCTCTCTAGAGTTTAAAGTCCCACAGGCTATTTTTAGGCGACTGTCATAGTCGTAGCAGTTCGCCGAAAACCGGCGGGTGGACCCCCCCCCCCCTTCAACATAAAATTTGAAATAGAATCATTACTTTAATAACAAAAAAAAACAAAGTCAGCACATGGTGACAACCTACGTTAACCTGGCAACAACCACGACAGCACCTACGTCGGGAGAAGTCAAGCTACGCTCATTGGCGTCAAGCCCACTGTCCCCGACTGTCTCCGAAAAATTTTCATCATGTTGAAAATCCAGCGGCGACCAGAAAGACGCTACGACTCTTTGGGCGACTGAGGAGACGACTCACGACCATACAGGTGACACCCTGGCGACCACGTGGCGACAGCCCAGTCGCCTAAAAAATAACCTAAGTGGGACAGGCCCTTTACGTTTTGTGACAAAAGATCTAATTTCTTAAATTTCTTAAATATCCGCCCATGATTACACCTTTCTCCCTCTAGTAGCGACATTGTGCAGTTGACAGCTGCACAGCAGAAATCAGGAGTAACTCCACCAGTAAAGTGGGGAGCCATGGATTTTTGTTCATTCATACCTCTTCTGTTTTCACACTTTGCTCAGCTTCCTGCAGAAGCCAAGAGCCAGGATTCGCAGAGGGCACCCGTACTCCTACCACTTCCACCTCCCGCTACACCAAGTGCACCACCTCTACTATCAGGTATCTCACTCCAGTCTTTTATGCACTTCTGATTTCTTCACTCTGGAATTAGTTTTTTCGGGATTTCTTCTAGAATTTCTCCTAGCCTCTGTGTCTCAAGGGGTGTTCATTTGCCACGTACACCAGGTATGAAGTAGAGCAATGAATGTCTTAGATACACGCAAAGTGCTGGAGTAACTCAGCGGGTCAGGCACCATCTCCGGAGTAAAAGGATGGGTGACTTTTCTGGTCGTGACCCTTCTTCAGACCTGAGCCAAGACATCACCTATCCTTTTTCTCCAGAAATGCTGCCTGACCCACTGAGTTACGTTGTATCTCTCTTTGGTGTAAACTAGCAGATCTTTGCTTCTACAATGTATGTCTTACCTGCGATAGCTTTACCGGCACATCAGATACAACAACAACAAATAAAACTCCAGTAAATGATCAGTTAGTAAACCTCACCATGATAGTGCAAACTCCAGTCATAGTTGGCAACTTCATTGAAAGGAAATACTTGCCAAATCCATTTGGAGTTGGCTGACTGGGATCCAATATTGGGTTGGTGTATTTGATGGGCTGAGAATTATTCAATACCGTACCTAGCATTGTAGAAGGGAGGTGACTAACCCTTCAAATCACATTCAGATTATTCAATGCTGGTCCTGACAATGGTGAACACCATTATTCACCGTGATTCAGAACAAAGTCATTGTAAATCTCAACAGAAATGATTATTTTTGGGTGCGCTGCACAGTTGCTGACGTAACCTGGGTGAGCGATGCACTTGGAAAACTACCAGCGTGTATAAACATTCTCGGAAATGACGTGAAATCCAAATTTGTTTGGCCGTTTTGCAAGCTTTGCAATTCATCATGGTCCTTTCACAACGAGAGTTGCTGCCTTACAGCACCAGAGGCCCCCAGGGTTCGATCCTGACTTAGGGCGCATGTCTGTACGGAGTTTGTACGTTCTCCCCGTGACTTCTTCTTCTTTCGTGTGGCGTGTCACAGCCTAAAGTTGTAGGACAACTTGTTCTATTTTATCTTCTGTTTGTGCACGTCGAGTTGATTGCATTAGGCGAAACAGGGCGGACCCCGTGAAGGTTGCAATCTTCCACCCCCTCCCCGTGACCTCGTGGGTTTTCTCCGGTTTCCTCCCACACTCCAAAGACGTACAGGTTTGTAGGTTAATTGGCTCGGTATAAATGTAAACTGTCCCTAATAATAATAATAATGGATGGGATTTATATAGCGCCTTTCTAATACTCAAGGCGCTTTACATCGCATTATTCATTCACTCCTCAGTCACACTCGGTGGTGGTAAGCTACTTCTGTAGCCACAGCTACCCTGGGGCAGACTGACGGAAGCGTGGCTGCCAATCTGCGCCTACGGCCCCTCCGACCACCACCAATCACTCACACACATTCACACATTAGTGTGTGTAGGACAGTGCTAGTGTGCGGGAACGGGGGGTGGGCGCAGACGGTGGGCCGAAGGGCCTGTTTCGCTGCTGTATCTCTACTCTAAACAAAACTAAGAGACCCACAGCACTCTTGAGAGAGTAGTAGAGTTATGCAATTTCTGGGCCTATAGCTAAGTAGGGAATAAGATTAATTTGATTGAAATTTGATTATTCAATTATAGATAGAATGTATAACTAGGTGTGACAATGTGTAACATATGCCATTATATCATCATGTTAAATAACTGATACATTAGGTGAGCCTGCATCAATCACACTTTAATGGCAAGTATGCCACTCTAGTTGGAAATCCATCTCACTAACTGGAGATCAATTTGCGATTTGTAAAAGTATACTTGCGAGAGATATTTTAGAGACTTTAGAGTGATACATTGCGGCAACAGGCCCTTCAGCCCACCGAGTCCATGCCAACCATCGATCACACCATGCACTAACACTATCCTACACACCAGGGACAAATTACAATTCTTTTTTACCGACGCAGATTAACCTACAAACCTGCACGTCTCTGAAGTGTGGGAGGAAACCGGGGCACCCGGAGAAAACCCACGCAGTCACGAGGAAAAAGTACAGACAGCACCCGTAGTCAGGATTGAACCTGGGTCTCTGGCGCTGTAAGGGGGCAGCCCAACCTCTACGCCACCGTCCCACCCCAATTTCAGTTAAGATATATCTAAATCTACAATGTTTAAGAAGGAACTGCAGATGCTGGAAAAATATAAGGTAGGCAAAAATGCTGGAGAAACTCAGCGGGTGAGGCAGCATCTATGGAGCGAAGGAATAGGTGACGTTTCGGGTCGAGACCCAGAAGGGTCTCGGCCCAAAACGTCATCTATTCCTTCCAGGTCTCGACCCGAAACGTCACCTTTCCCTCCGGGGTCTCGACCCGAAACGTCACCTATTCCTTCGCTCCATAGATGCTGCCTCACCCGCTGAGTTTCTCCAGCATTTTCGTCTACCTTCTAAATCTACAATAGTATTTGAATTTTGAGTTGCTACAGATTGGGAAGGGTTGATGGCACTAGATGGACAAGCCTTATTGTGGAAATTGCCTGCCTCATTAAATAGAGGGGGAAAAAAACTTTTTGTCATTGATAAATGTATCCACGTCAAGATGGACGATTAACAGACAGCAAATAATTCTACCAGGTAAATGGACCCGGATGTTGGCTCTCTGTACGGATATCGTTCATCTTATCAAAGGCTGGTGCAATGCAACCTTCAGTTCCAGGACTTCAACTTTCTAGGTGTAAATATCACCAGCAACTTGTCCCCAACCACCCATGTTGCAGCAATGGCCAAGAAAGCACACTGATGCTGTTGCTTCCTTAGAAGCCTTCAGAAGTTCGGCTTGTCCCCAACAACTCTCACAGATGTGCCGTAGAAAGTATTTTATCAGGATGCATCACCGCATGGTTTGGGAACAGCTCCACCCAAGGCCGCAAGAAACTGCAGAGAGTTATGGACGCAGCCCAGACCATCACACAAACTAATCTCCCTTCCATTGACTCTATTTGCACCACGCTGTCTAGGCAAGGCCACCAGCATAATCAAGCACCAGTCTCACCCCGGCCACTCCCTCTTCTCCCCACTACCATCGGGCAAGAGGTACAGAAGTGTGAAAACGAACGCACACCTCCAGATTCAGGGACAGTTTCTTCCCAGCTGTTGTCAGGCGACTGAACCATCCTATCACAAACTATAGATCAGTCCTGAACTCCCATATATCTCATTGGAGACCTTTGAACTATCTTTAATCAGACTTTACTGGACTTTATCTTGCACTGGGGAAGTCTAGAACAAGGGGTCACAGTTTAAGGATAAGGGGGAAGTCTTTTAGGACCGAGATGAGAAAAACATTTTTCACACAGAGTGGTGAACCTCTGGAACTCTCTGCCACAGAAGGTAGTTGAGACCACAGTTCATTGGCTATATTTAAGAGGGCGTTAGATGTGGCCCTTGTGGCTAAAGGGATCAGGGGGTACGGAGAGAAGGCAGGTACAGGATACTGAGTTGGATGATCAGCCATGATCATATTGAATGGTGGTGCAGGCTCGAAGGGCCGAATGGCCTACTCCTGCACCTATTTTCTATGTTTCTATGTTTCTAAATGTTATTCCCTTTATCTTGTATCTGTACACTGTGGTCAGCTTGATTGTAAGCATGTGTAGTCTACCGCTGACTGGATAGCACACAACAAAAAAGATTTTCACAAGAGAAAAGCTGGTCCCGACATCGCACGGGGCTCCGAAAAACTGACTGTGTTCAAAAATTCCGCGCGGCAGCGGCCTGCAGCCGCCTCGACGCCTTATGTCATGCGCGGACTTCCCACGGACTTCGCTCGAACTTCATGTCACTCACTCGACCTCCGCGCGGCCCCTGCTTCTGGTTTGGCCGCGCTTGTTGCATGGAGTCGCATGCTCGTGGGACAGGCCCTTTACAATCAAGCTGTCCACAGTGTATGGATACAGATTAAAGGGAATAACGTTTAGTGCAAGATAAAGTACAAATAAAGTCCGATTAAAGATAGTCGGAGGGTGTTCAATGAGGTAGATAGTAGCTCAGGACCACTCTCTAGTTGTTGGTAGGATGGTTCAGTTGCCTGATAACTGAGGGTTGGTTATTGCCTGACGTATCTGGTGTAAGTTTCACTTCACCTGTCAGCCCAAGCCTGAATGTTGCCTAAATCATTGTAACATGAGGTACAGTACATGTTGCACTGTTATCTGAGGAGTTGCTAATGGAAACAACTGCTGTACAATGGCCATCAAACACCCCGGCCTCTGTTTAGATAACAAAGGAAGCAGCTTAAAATAGTTATGCCTAGAATACTGACTCTAGAGACCCTGCAACAATGTCCTGTGTCTGAAATATTTGCTTTGCTCAAGGCATGACTCTATTCGGTAGAGAGCTTTTCCACTTAAATTCCACTTACACCAGTTTTACTTTAGTTTAGTTTAATTTAGTTTAGTTTAGAGATACAGCGCAGAAACAGGCCCTTCGGCCCACCGAGACTGGGCCGACCGATGATCCCCACACATTTAGGCTGCCCTATGCACACTAGGGATAATTTACAATTATACCAAGCCAATTAACCTACAAACCTGCACGTCTTTGGAGTGTGGGGGGAAACTGGAGCACCCGGAGAAAACCCACGCAGTCACAGGGAGAACGTACAAACTCCGTACAGACAGCACCCGTAGTCAGGATCGAACCCGGGTTTCTGGCGCTGTGAGGCAGCAACTCTACCGCTGCGCCACCGATCCACCCTAAGTGATGACCATAGTTTACAATGTCAACACATGCGTGAGTTTGCACAGTAGATTTACCAGAATGACACAGGGCTGAGGATCTTCAGTGGGGCGGGAGATTGCAACCTTCACGTGGTCCGCCCTGTTTCAACTAATGCAATCAACCTGGCGTGCACAATCAAATGCGCTACATACCAAAGGGATTGTGCAATCGACAGAAGAATGTATGGTTGTGTGTTTATGCTTGTTTTTTTCATGTTATTTATTTTAGTTGTTTATTTCAGATATTCTCTTTTACGTATCGTTACCTTTTAGATAATGTGTGAATGGTGCACTGACTGGTTGGCATTTTTTATTTCGTTGTACATGTTTACATGTTATAATGACAATAAAGAACCTGTCCTATCCTATCCAAATAAGATCAAATAGAACAAGTTGTCCTAAAACTTTAGGCTGTGCACGCCATGCGCAAGGAGAAGAAGAGGATCTTCAGTCAATGGACAAGTAAATTCGATGTCTGAATGCCGCACTTAGTCAGAAGATGTCTTGGTGCTACGGGGCAAATAGCTCTGTTATCTGTGCCGAAACGGCAATGAGCTCCAAAGTCAAGCGGAACTTCAGCAAGAAGGGTTGGTGGGTTCTTGCCAATGGAGAGCATTACCAACAATCACATCCATCACTTTGCTGATTAAAGCTTGGCTATTGGGTGGTAATTAGGTGAAGTGACTTTGTGCAGCTTTTTGTGGCGAGGACATATCTGGGCAATCTTCCAGTCGTCCCATAGCTGCCAGTGTTGTTATTGTACTGTAACAGCTTAATTTAATACATAGCTAATTCTAGAAGACCAGTCTTTCATGTCCCACCCAGTAGAGTCTCAGGGTCTGTGAGCTAGATAGGGCTCTTGAAGATAGCGGAGTCAGGGGATATGGGGAGAAGGCAGGAACGGGGTACTGATTGGGGATGATCAGCCATGATCAGATTGAATGGCAGTGCTGGCTCGAAGGGCCGAATGGCCTACTCCTGCACCTATTGTCTATTGTCTATTGATTTTATTGAATCCAGTGCAGTTAATTATTTTGTCATAACATGTGCAATGAAACAAATGCAGTAAAGCCCCTCAATAACGGACCTCTATGCAGTGGATGTTGGTATTCGCGGACAGAGGCTCTCGTTACACCATCCCCAAACGTCCGCCAGTTACCAGCTGAGCTGGCACCGTGTGGTGGGAGCTCCCAGTTGTGGGGGGGGGGGGGGGGGGGGAGAGCGAGTGGCATGAAGGCAGAGTGAGTACCCGTCCCGTCCCGGTACACCGCGTGTGGGGCCGGGTGCTCTGCGGCTCCCCAGCCTGAGAATAACTCCCCCCCATTGCTATGTTTCTTCCCTCCCGGCCTTGGGTTTAACTTTACCCCCGTCACTCTGTTATAGCGGACAATCGGCAATAACGGACACTGGTTTACCGTAAAGTGGTCAATGGTTCTCTATGTCAGTGGGGAGATCACCCCAGATTGCTTCTGCTGGAGAGAGCTGCAAACCCTTCACCCTCATCACAGACATAAAGTGTTGGAGTAACTTAGCGGGTCAGGCAGCATCTCTGGAGATGTCTCGGGTCGAGACCCTTCTTCAAACTGAAGAAATATCTTAGCCCGAAACATCACCTGTTCCTTTTCTCCAGAGATGCTGCCTGACCTACTGAGTTACTCCAGCACGTTGTGTCTAGATTTGGTGTAAACCAGCATCTGCAGTTCCTTCCTGAACACTTCATCCTTTTCGCTTACATTCAGAGGCTGGGCACCACACATCTACTGTAGACGTTCATTGATCCGATTCCTCCCTTTGGTATTTCATTAACAATCAATAATTACAATTGGATGTGGGGAACTTTGATCTGACGCATCGATGGTGACAATAGTCCACAGAACTCTGCTTCACCTGTTGTGTGTGCTTGTTGTCTTTGTTATATTTACATAGTCTATCTATCTAAATTATATCTATCTATCTATCTATCTAGTCCTCGCGTAGCTTCCTTGTATTTAATTTTAGTTTTGTTTATTGTCGAGCGGTGCTGGCTCGAAGGGCCGAATGGCCTACTCCTGCACCTATTGTCTATTGTCTATTCTTGTCACGAGGCCCGGGGTACAGCTCCAGATTCAGGGACAGTTTCTTCCCAGATGTTATCAGGCAACTGTACCATCATATCACCAACTAGAGAGCGGTCCTGGGCTACCATCTACCTCATTGGAGGCCCTTGTACTATCTTTGATCGGACTTTACTGGACTTCATGTTGCACTAGATGTTATACAAGTTATTCCCTTTATCCTTTATCTGTACACTGTTGCTCGATTGTTCAATTGAATCATCCGACCACAGAGAGCAACTACTATCTACCTCTTTGATGACCCTCGGACTATTCTTGATCGGACTTTGCTGGCTTTACCTTGCACTAAACGTTATTCCCTTATCATATGTATCATACACTGTAAATGACTTGATTGTAATCATTTACTGTATAGTCTTTTTACTTAGCTTGCAACAAAAGCTTTTCGCTGTACACGTGACAATGAGCTAAACTAAACTAAACTAAGCTAATGCACAGGGTGACAATAAACTAAACTAACTAACTTCTTGTTGCGAATGAAACATAAACCAAAGGAATAGTTAGATCTCAAGACGGGAGTTGAGTAGCCAGGTTGTTGCCTCTGTTGGCGTCAATGTCTGCCAGGCCCTGACACTGCTCCATTTGGTCGGGTGGTAGAGCGGGCACCCAGAGATGACACGGTTGGCTAACTAAGAATTTTGCAGGGTGAATAGACCGGCCGTTTCTATGTCCAGTCCAGGTGCGATGTCTAGTTTGATGCCAAGTGAGTTGATTATTGTCACTTATTATAGTCAGCGCCGTAAGTGGCCACTATTTGTATACCTTGGGCGTGCAAGCAAAGAATGTCAGTGTGCCTTGTCACATGAGATAATAAAGAATGCCATTCCATTCCACCTGCAGCAAGGTACAGTGGAAGGCGTTGATGTTGCGAGCTATTACACAGTTGTAAATACAGTTGTGTTTTTGTGTCTTTTCTTAATTAAACGTTCTTACCTTATCATCGTGAATCCCAGAGAGTTTATCGAAGGTTTTCTCTCCCACCATGACAGCGGCCAGATTCGCTGTGTAGCTGGACAGGACCAGGAGGCAGAATATGGCCCAGAGGTTCATGAGGAAACGGCCCGTCCAGCATTTGGGCGTCTTGCTGGCAACCGTGCGTCCAAAGAGGATGGCGTAACACAAGTTGAGCGCTGACGAGTAGGAGAACACTTTGATTCTGTTCCTGCCGTTGGGAGTCATTCCGAAGGGGCTCTTCCACTCGTAAAGGGTGAGGAAGAGGGCGGTGATGTGGAGAGCCACAAAGATGCCGACCCACATGGTCCAGTGGAGGGGCCACATGAAGGCTCCGATGGGGGCGGCTGTATCCCTGGAGCGCACCAGGATCCCCAGGCTGGTGGAGTAGAAGGGGCTGGTGAAGTCGATCACCCTGCTGCGCGCCGAGTTGATACTGAAGGAGGTGACGGCCATGTGAGCGGCCCCGCTGAGGAGGTCACCCACCAGCCCCGTCCACCGGCCGTTCTTCCAGGCGCCGTACTTGCCGTCGCCCACGATGTACAGGTCAAAGTCGAAGCCCAGGTCGTCGGAGAGCTGCTCCAGGAGGTCCATGCAGTAACCGTAGCAACACTTCTTGTACTCCGTCGACACCGACCCGTTCTCGTTGTTCAGCTCCTCGAACATCTGCGCCAGCGCAGCGGGGTCGTTGGTGTGAGGGTCCAGGCACAAGTGGCCGGCTGGACAATTGCCGTCCTGGTCAACCTCCCTGGTGAAGACAAAGGGCAACTCCACCAAGGTGACCACCCGCAGCTTGATGTTCGAGGAACCACCGACTTCGTTCATCTCACGTTGTATTCTGTTGGGCCAAATCCCCTGCTCGATCTCTATCTTCTCTTGGTTCCACTTGCCCACTCTGACCCAGGTGGGTTTTCCTAGCGGGTCCTGTCGTAGGTTCCAGATGTGGTAGCGATGGCTGCTGTGAATGTGCGATGTCTCCTGCACCTGGACGTAGCCCGTCACTCCTTCAAACGACGCGTTTGCCAGAAACCTGGGCGGGGGGGGATGGGAAGACACGGAAAAAATACTTGCATTTACCGACTGCCTCCAATGCAAGAAAACACTTCAGTAGGTGCCACCATATTGAAGGCTGGCATCATTTCTGTCACGTGGCTATTCTGCATGGTCAACTCTCGACAGGTTACTGGAACATGGAGAGCAGTCATAGTGTCATTGAACGTGGAAACAGACCCTTCGGTCCAACTTGCCAATGCGGACCATCATACCACATCTACACTAGACCCACCTGCCTGCGTTTGGCCCATGTCCCTCTTAACTTGCCCTATCCATGTACCTGTCCAAATGTTTCTTAAATGTTGTGATAGTACTTGTCTCAGCTACCTCCTCAGTCCATGCACCTACCACCATTTGTGTAGAAAAAATTGCCCACTCGGGATCGTATTAAATCTTTCCCCCCCTTGCCTTAAACCTATGTCCTCTTGCTCTCGATTCCCAGACTGAATAAAGACACGAAAGAGGTGCAGCCTTGAAACAACTACCATTAACAATCAATACAGCGTCTCTGGACCCTGAAGAAGGGTCTCGACCAGAAACGTCACCCGTTCCTTCTCTCCAGAGATGCTGCCCGTCCCGCTGAGTTACTCTGGCATTTTGGTAGCTAAATCTTCGGTTTAAACCAGCATCTGCAGTTCCTTCCTTCACATTCAAGAGAGAGTTAGATATAGCTCTTAGGGCTAACGGAATCAAGGGATTTGGGGAAAAAACAGGAACAGGGTACTGATTCTGGATGATCAACCATGATCATATTGAATGGCCTACTCCTGCACCTACTTTCTATGTTTCTATGTTTCTATAACATCTAGCGTGCTTGTTACATGCCCCAACAGCTTCAAGATTTCTGACCTGAATTTTCCTCCGAGGATTTTCATTCACACGGTCAGTCAAAAATCAATTACTGTCTTGGATGTTTCATTACCTCCCACTTCCCCTCTCTCCCTGGGTTGCCGAATTCAAAGAACTGATTCTCAGCTACCATCTCCCTCCGGGCATCTAGGACTCCCATGGGAAGATTGGCCACCTCAGTGAACTGCTGGAGGCCAAGCCGCCCATGGCCCCCCATGGAGGGGGGTAGAAGCCAAGCCTCTCTCTCTCTCTCTTCCATATTCTGCAGCTGAATGAGGAAATTAACAAAAGGTAAAGCATTTAATATTTCAAATGTAATCTTCTGAAATATTATTCAAATGCGCTGGAGGGTGAAGGTCCCATGTAAGACTCAAGGAAAACCTAAAAGGAAAAGTTTGAGAAAGGATTACTAAACTGATTGGGGATGATCAGCCATGATCACAGTGAATGGCGGTGCTGGCTCGAAGGGCCAAATGGCCTACTCCTGCACCTATTGTCTATTGTCTATAAATGGATTTCCTGGGCAAACTGGCTGAAACTGACACAAGAGCAGGATGAATATTTTAAGATTAATATTTGGTTTGCAGAGAAAGGGCCAAGTGAGAGGCATAAGATGACTACAGTGTACAGCCTGGATGACAGAGGCACGGTGACTCACTGCCAAACTTTCAGTCATTCTCAAATAGAATATAGTGGCTCGAAAGCGTTAGGCTTCAGGGTGGGATAGGCCCGTTCAATGCAGGGGGGGGGGGGGGGGGTGGGGGGGGGGGGGGGGGCTCTAGCTTCCTCAGTCTGAAGAAGTGTCCCGACCCGAATCGTCACCCATTCCTTCTCTCCAGAGATGCTGCCTGTCCCGCTGAGTTACTCCAGCATTTTGTGTCTATCTTCGGAGTCTACGTCTGGTTTAGGTCAGAAATACAGCGTGGAAACAGGCCCTTCGGCCCACCGAGTCTGCACTGATCAGCGATCCCCGCACATTAACACTACGCTACAGACACACTGGGGACAAATTTTTTTTTTTTACACACCATGCCAATTAACCTACAAACCTGTAGGTCTTTGGAGTGTGGGAGGAAACCAAGGATCTCGGAGGAAACCTACAACGTGCAGACAAACATCCGTAGTCGGGATTGAACCCGGGTCTCTGACGCTGTAAGCGTTGTAGTTGCACCACTGCACCACCGTGCCCCCCAGGGAGTCTAGGAGAAGGATACAGGGGAGGGGGAAGGTGGTGTGATGAATGTGCATTCCAATACAGGGGGGATGCCTGGACAGGAAAGAACGGATGTGATGGGGGAGGTTTAAAGAGTACAGAGGAAGGACATTCTTGCTATTGAGGGAGTGCAGCGTAGGTTTCCAAGGTTAATTCCCGGGATTGCGGGACTGTCATATGCTGAGAGAATGGAGCAGCTGGGCTTGTACACTCTGGAGTTTAGAAGGATGAGAGGGTATCTCATTGAAGCATATAAGATTGTTAAGGGCTTGGACACACTTGAGGCAGGAAACATGTTCCCGATGTTGGGGGAGTCCAGAACAAGGGCCACAGTTTGAGAATAAGGAGTAGGCCATTTAGAACAGAGACGAGGAAACACTTTTTCTCACAGAGAGTGGTGAGTCTGTGGAATTCTCTGCCTCAGTGGAGGCCGGTTCTCTGGATACTTTCAAGATAGGGCTCTTAAAGATAGCGGAGTCAGGGGATATGGGGAGAAGGCAGGAACGGGGTACTGATTGGGGATGATCAAACATGATCACATTGAATGGCGGTGCTGGCACGAAGGGCCGAATGGCCTACTCCTGCACCTATTGTCTATTGTCTATTGTCCACAGCAGGTAAACACTCTTTGGCTGTTGATGGTAACTTAAATGTAGCTGGATAAAGATTAACGTGGGTTTTCTCCAGGATCTCTTGTTTTCTCCCACATTCCAAAGACGTACAGGTTTGTAGGTTTCTTAAAGGTTGGTATAATCCCAGCCTCAACAACCTCCTCTGGCAGCTTGTTCCATGCATCCATCACCCTTTGTGTGAAAAAGTTACCCCTCAGATTCCTATTAAATGTTTTCCACTTCACCTTAAACCTACATCCTCTGGTCCTCAATTCACCTACTCTGGGCAAGAGACTCTGTGCATCTACCCAATCTATTCCTCTCATGATTTTATACACCATTATAAGATCACCCCTCATACTCCAGCGCTCCAAGGAATAGTCCCAGTCTACTCAACCTCTACCTATAGCTCAGACCCTCTGGTCCTGGCAACATCTTTGTAAATTTTCCCTGTACCCTTTCCAGCTTGACAACATCTTTCCTCAAACATGGTGCCCAGAACTGAACACAATATTTTAATGCGGCCTCACCAACATCTTATACAACTGCAACATGCCCTCCCAACATCTATAAAATGTTCCCGATGTTGAGGAAGTCCAGAACAAGGGGTCACAGTTTAAGGATAAGGGGGAAGTCTTTTAGGACCGAGATGGGAAAACATTTTTCACACAGAGAGTGGTTAATCTGTGGAATTCTCTGCCACAGAAGGTAGTTGAGGCCAGTTAATTGGCTATATTTAAGAGGGCGTTAGATGTGGCCCTTGTGACTAAAGGGATCAGGGGGTATGGAGAGAAGGCAGGTACGGGATACTGAGTTGGATGATCAGCCATGATCATATTGAATGGCGGTGCAGGCTCGAAGGGCCGAATGGCCTACTCCTGCACCTATTTTCTGTTTCTATAAATAGATAAACACAAAAAGCTGGAGTAACTCACCGGGACAGGCAGCATCTCGAGAGAGAGATGGATGGGTGATGTTTCGGGTCGAGACCCTTCTTCAGACCCAATACACTGGCCGCTATACTCAATACTCTGGCTGATGAAGGCCAAAGTACCAAAAGCCTTTTTGACCACCCCATGTACCTGCAACGCCACCTTCAAGGAACCATGCACCTGCACTCCTAGATCCCTCTGCTCTACATCCATCCAGTACAGATCTCTGCAGAACCAGTTCGATGGTTTGATAGGCAAACAAAATTGCTGGAGAAACTCAGTGGGTAGGGCAGCATCTATGGAGCGAAGGAAATAGGCAACATTTCATCCCGTTGCCTATTTCCTTCGCTCCATAGATGCTGCCGCACCCGCTGAGTTTCTCCACAAATTTTGTCTACCTTCGATTTTCCAGCATCTGCAGTTCCTTCTTGAACACTCGATGGTTTGATAGCACGATGCACCTGCATGGTGTCGTTTGATACTGAAGGGGTTGACCATATGACATGGATTGCACTGTCGGACAGGGTAGGACAGGCGATGTCTGGCAGCTGCAGCTCCTGCTGGCTGATGACCCCATTGTAATCCATGGCAGCTTCACCCACAGTGAACGCCTGCAACCTAATAAACTCCGCTCAACGTCCGTGTGCTGCAGTGTAATTAATGTTCCCGATGTTGGGGGAGTCCAGAACCAGGGGCCACAGTTTAAGAATAAGGAGTAATCCATTTAGAACAGAGACGAGGAAACACTTTTTCTCACAGAGAGTGGTGAGTCTGTGGAATTCTCTGCCTCACAGGGCGGTGGAGACAGGTTCTCTGGATGCTTTCAATAGAGAGCTGGATAGGGCTCTTAAAAATAGCGGAGTCAGGGGATATAGGGAGAAGGCAGGAACGGGGTACTGATTGGGGATGATCAGCCGTGATCACATTGAATGGCGGTGCTGGCTCAAGGGGCCAAATGGCCTACTCCTGCACCTATTGTCTATTGTCTAACAGACAGGTCCCACCAAGATGCAACACGGAACGCCACAGGAGATCTTTTCCCCTGTGGCTATCGAACTGTACAACACCTCCCCCTTCTGTCATGGGGTAGACTTTCTCCCCCCCCCTCCCCCTCCCTCCCCCTCCCTCCCCTTCCTCCATTTTTGCATATCCCTCATCCTGGAACTTTCCACCCAATAAATTAATTTAATGTTTGTTACACATGTTGCTGTACAATAACTGGCCACTTACATTTCATTATTATTAATATGCGTGTGACACTATACCATGCCTTGTAACTCTCTTTTGACTGTTGGCAGACCAATTTCCCACTGGGATAAATGAAGTTGTATCGCATCGTGAGGGTCAGTTCCTGTACAAACCAAACGCAAAAAGTGGGAAATGTATCAATTGAACGATACATTTCCGTGAGGGTTTTTTACCTGGAAAGATATTGACCTGAAGACATCTTCCCTTCAATCTGCTTGTCGTAACAGTTCACCATGCTTTGTATGAGCGTCGTGTCGGGTTCGACGAACACTGCCGTTGAGATGGCTCGAGCGATCAGCTCCACTGCATCCTTCACGTAGCTTCCCAGAACCGGCTTGTTCACCTCGCCGTAAGCGAGCAGACCCAGGGGGAGGTCCGCAGTCTGCAGGTCCTCGATGTTGAGCGGGTGGCCGATGACCCAGTGAAAGTCCGGGCTCGTCAAACCCAACCGGGCCGCCGCCTTGAAGACAAAGTCCGAGCATTTGGCGTCGCTGCTGAACATCAAGACAGACATGGACGAGTCCTTCAGATCGTTCAAACTCTGGTGTAAAAACTGAACGATGCCCGCATCATCCATGTCGGTGAGGTTGAGCAGAGCCCGCAGTTGGAAGTTGGAGTTGTTGCTTAGGTAGGTGAGCAAACTGGAGATATCCCAACTGTGGCACAAAATCACGCTGACATCATACCAGGCATTGGTCTTCAAGACACTGATGAGGAGTTCCATGAGGGAGGTCATCGAGCTCTCCATGCTCATCTGCAGATGCAACGGGTTCTGGAAAGTAAATTGGTTTCAGAATTAGTCACTTTTGTCAATATATTCAATTGATTCAATCTATGGAACACATCGAGAATTTTTTTTATTTTTGTTTTCTGCATATCATAGTCCAAACCAATACAGACTTTGTTAACATAGAAACATAGAAACATAGAAATTAGGTGCAGGAGTAGGCCATTCGGCCCTTCGAGCCTGCACCGCCATTCAATATGATCATGGCTGATCATCCAACTCAGTATCCCGTACCTGCCTTCTCTCCATACCCCCTGATCCCCTTAGCCACAAGGGCCACATCTAACTCCCTCTTAAATATAGTTAAACAGTCACATATTAAATATCCAGGGACCCAGTTACCAAAGTAGCTGGGATCCTCCTATATCGGTTCCATATTAACATTGCCTCTAATTATTTATTTATATTTATAGATAGGAAAAATAAAGAAAGAAAGAAAGAAAGAAATGAGAAAAATAGGATAAACTATCAATAATACAACGTGGGAGATAGGTTCGTGGGTCAGAGAACATAAATATTCATCTAGTCCTGGGTTCAGGCTTCAGTCCAGCCACTGCGCTAGTCCAATGTACCCCTTCAAATAATCTATAAATGGAGAGATATCGAGAATTTTTAAATAAAGAATTTGAGCTTCTCTTGCTTGGCTTTCAATATAAATTACTATAACACTGTCACGATTGTAGTACAAAATGATGTATTTGCAATTGATGTTTTCAAGAATTCAAGAGTTAGATTTAGCTCTTAGGGCTAAACGGGATCAAGGGATATAGGGGGGAAAGCAGGAACGGGGTACTGATTTTGGACGATCAAAATCTCAACGTTCTGGGCATCAGATTGAATGCTAGGGAGGCAAATGAAAATTATATAATTGAGGAAACAAGAGCCACCAATCCCACAGGTTGCAGACAATGTTGGAAATAATATCTTCCGTAACACCTTCCCCAAGGTCGGCACCATGGTGCAGCGGGTAGAGCTGCTGCATAACAGCATCAGACACCCAGGTTCAATCCTGCCCTCGGGTGC
Organism: Amblyraja radiata; assembly: GCF_010909765.2. Taxonomy (NCBI): domain Eukaryota; kingdom Metazoa; phylum Chordata; class Chondrichthyes; order Rajiformes; family Rajidae; genus Amblyraja; species Amblyraja radiata. Next base: position 28,071,626 of record NC_045984.1, on the reverse strand, counting down.
TGTCTGTGTGGAGTTTGTACGTTCTCCCAGTGACCACATGGGTTTTCTCCTCTCACATCCCAACACACATGCAGGTTTTTAAGAAGGAACTGCAGATGCTGGAAAATCGAAGGTAGACAAAAATGCTGGAGAAACTCAGCGGGTGCAGCAGCATCTATGGAGCGAAGGAGATAGGCAACGTTTCGGGCCGAAACCCTTCTTCAGACCTTCTTGCAGGTTTCTAGGTTAATTGGCTGCTGTAAATTGCGTGTGTAGGGAGTGGATGCGTAAGCTGGATAACATGAAACCAGTGTGGTCGGCACGGACTCGATGGGCCGAAGGGCCTGTTTCCATGCTGCATCTTCAAATACTAAGTAAATACATTCCACGGATGACCAAGTGATACCAATGGTGAGACAAGCAACTGCAGATGCTGGAATCTTGAGCAACCCATAATGTGCTGGAGTAGCCCGGAAGATCCTGCAGCATCTCTGGAGGGATGGATAGACAACATTTCAGGTCGGAAGTGACCCAAAATGCCGCCTGCCCACGTCCTCCAGCACTTTGTGTTTACGGTGCCAATGCTCAGTGGTGGGACTCATTTGAGGTGGGTTAAGGGCCTGTCCCACGAGCATGCGACTCCAAGCGGCAAGCGCGGCCAAACCGGAAGCGGGGGCCGCGCGGAGGTCGAGTGAGTGACATGAAGTTCGAGCGAAGTTCGCGGGAAGTTCGCGCGTGACGTACGGCGTCGAGACACTACGTACGGCGTCAGGACGCTGCGTACGCCCGTCGAGACAGCGCGTACGGCGTCGAGGCGGCTGTGGGCCGGCAGGCCGTTGCTGCGCGGAATTTTTGAACACGGTCAGTTTTTCGGAGCCCCGCGCGATGTCGGGACCAGCTCCGGGACAACTCCATACGGCTCCAGCGATCGAAGTGGGACCGGCCCCGCGAGGCCGTAAGGCTCAAACGACCACGTTAGGTCGCGCTCGCCGCATGGAGTCGCATGCTCGTGGGACAGGCCCTTTAGAAAAAAGAGATGATCTATTTTCAATTACATCCAGCAAGAATTGGTGCCATCTAGAGAAGATAGAAAAGAACCATCACTCAACTTGGCTTTAGTTTAGGGATATAGGGCGGAAACAGGCCCTTCGGCCCACCGAGTCCGCGCCGACCAGCGATCCCCGCACATTAACACTCCGCAACACACACGAGGGACAATTTTACATTTAGACATTTATATCAAAACCAATTAAACTACAAACCGGTTCATATTTGGGGCGTGGATGGAAACCGAAGATCTCACAGGTCACGGGGAGAACATACAAACTCCATACAGACAAGCACTGGTAGTCAGGATCGAACCAGGGTGTCTTGTGGTGTAAGGCAGTAGCTCTACCGCTGAGCTACTGTGCCGCAACCAGCTTTGTCTTGATTAAAATTCCATGTGTAGGCGAATAATAGTCTTGAGGCTACACAAAAATGCTGGAGAAACTCAGCGGGTGCAGCAGCATCTATGGAGCGAAGGAAATAGGCAACGTTTCGTGCCGAAACCCTTCTGGGTTTCGGCCCGAAATGTTGCCTATTTCCTTCCCGAAACTTTGCCTATTTCCTTCGCTCCATAGATTTTCCAGCATCTGCAGTTCCTTCTTAAACACAATAGTCTGAGGCTATTTGGATCCCCCCCCCCCCCCCCCACCTCTAATACTAATACCATTATTAACCAGGTTTGCAAGGTAGAGTCAATCATGAGATGGATATCGATCCAGCCTGGCCTGTACTCAGTACAGATTTATTAGATGCCAGTTTGTACAGTGTTTTATAATAAGAAATGATTCTTGCTCTGAAGGAGTTTGAACAAGAATCTTATCAAAGCACTAATTCTGGTCGATACTGAGGGACATAGTTTATGGTTTGTGTTGAAACGTGTAATCAGGGCATGAAATCATGAGCGCAAGTTAGAGAATTAACTTTAGACTTTAGAAATACAGCGTGGAAACAGGTCCTTTGGCCCACTGAGTCCATGCCAACCAGCAGTCGCCCCGTACTCTAGCGCTGTTCTACACACCAGGGACAATACATTTTTTTTTACCAAAGCCAATTAACCTACAAACCTGTACATCTTTGGAGTGTGGGAGGAAACCGGAGCACCTGGAGGAAACCCACGCAGGTCACAGGGAGAACGTACAAACACCACACCCGTAGTCAGGATCGAACAGAGGGAGTACAGAGAAGGTTCACCAGACTGATTCCTGGGATGGCAGGACTTTCATATGAAGAAAGACTGGATAGACTCGGCTTGTACTCGCTAGAATTTAGAAGATTGAGGGGGGATCTTATAGAAACTGACAAAATTCTTAAGGGGTTGGACAGACTAGATGTAGGAAGATTATTCCCGATGTTGGGGAAGTCCAGAACTAGGGGTCACAGTTTAAGGATAAGAGGGATGTCTTTTAGGACCGAGATGAGAAAATCCTTTTTCACACAGAGAGTGGTGAATCTGTGGAACTCTCTGCCACAGAAGGTAGTTGAGGCCAGTTCATTGGCTATATTTAAGAGGGAGTTAGATGTGGCCCTTGTGGCTAAAGGGATCAGGGGATATGGAGAGAAGGCAGGGATGGGATACTGAGTTGGATGATCAGCCATGATCATATTGAACGGCGGTGCAGGGTCGAAGGGCCGAATGGCCTACTCCTGCACCTATTTTCTATGTTTCTAACCCGGGTCTCTGGCGCTGTATGGTTCAGTCCCATTGAGGACATTCAAATACTGTCCGTACCTTGCAACTATCCTCTTCATCGGCTTTCTCCCTTCATCTCCTGAAAATGGTGAGAATTTTGGGAAGAAGAAAAACAAGGGTCCTGGGACGACCTCATTTGAGGAAGGACATTCTTGCTATTGAGGGAGTGCAGCGTAGGTTTACAAGGTTAATTCCCGGGATGGCGGGACTGTCATATGCTGTGAGAATGGAGCAGCTGGGCTTGTACACTCTGGAGTTTAGAAGGATGAGAGGATATCTCATTGAAACATATAAGATTGTTAAGGGCACTAGAGGCAGGAAACATGTTCCCAATGTTGGGGGAGTCCAGAACCAGGGGCCACAGTTTAAGAATAAGGAGTAAGCCATTTAGAACGGAGTCGATGAAACACATTTTCTCACAGAGAGTGGCGAGTCTGTGGAATTCTCTGCCTCAGAGGGCGCTGGAGGCAGGTTCTCTGGATGCTTTCAAGAGAGAGCTAGATAGGGCTCTTAAAAATTTCGGAGTCAGGGGATATGGGGAGAAGGCAGGAACGGGGTACTGATTGGGAATGATCAGCCATGATCACATTGAATGGCGGTGCTGGCTCGAAGGGCCAAATGGCCTACTCCTGCACCTATTGTCTATTGTCTATTGACATGAAGGAAACTGGAAGGATCTATAACACTCTCTGAAACGTTTACCCACTGCCTCACCAACAGGAGCCGCCGGGGGCACATGCCAAATGCGGGCACGTAGTTAGAACAAAAAGATCAACGTTTGTGCCACTGTGCTTCAGAGACAAAGCATGGAAACTGGCCCTTCGGCCCACCGAGTCCATGCTGGCCAGCGATCACCCCGTACACTTGGAGAAAAAATATATATAAATGGGGCCCCCCCATGGCCCTTGTGATGTCCATGGTATCACAACTTATCTCGGTTGTACGAATTCTGGCCAATGTGTTTACAGCATCCTCTCTATATTTCTGCCCAGTAAAGGCAAATATCCAGCACAAAACAGCCACGTATCTTTTGATGATGACCAACAACACTCAACTAATAGTCGTGACTGGTTCTTGAAGGGACTGAAGATGTACCTCACTGCTAATCCCCAGTGAGAATGACAAATCCATAGCAACAACATACGCACATATTCAAGGTAGTTAAAAATGCTAGAGAAACTCAGCGGGTGAGGCAGCATCTGTGGAGCGAAGGACCTATTCCTTCACTCCAAAGATGCTGCCTCTCCATAGGGTCGTCTCCTTGTGGGTCTGCAAATGGCTGTATGGGCCGTTCCGCGATCCACACACCATGATGCAACGTGGGCAGTGGAGACTGGCGGTGGTTGGTAGTCCTCGAGCCCCCACCCCCCCCGCATTAAAGTCGCCTCGCCCACTGGAAGCTTTATTATAATGTTATAATATATCCTCTACAAAAAGTGAATTCTCCACCTACATCTTCATCTACTTATCACAGAGCCTGGGCAAGGCCACCAGCATGATCAAGGTCCAGTCTAGTCTCACCCCCGGTCACTCCCTCTTCTCCCCTCTCCCATTACGCAAGAGGTACAGAAGTGTGAAAGTGCAGACCTAACGATTCAGGGACAGTTTCTTCCCAGTTGTTATCAGGCAACTGAACCACCCTATCACCAAGTAGCGAGCGGTCCTGACATCCCATCTACAATACCACATAGATGACCCTTGTATTATCTTTAATTGGGTTCTACTGCACTTTGTCTTACACTAAACATTATTCCCTTTACCATGTATGTATACAGTGTGGACGGCTTGATTGTAATCATGTATAGTCTTTCCGCTGACAGGATAGCACGCCACAAAAAAGCTTTTCACTGCTCACCATCACACGTGACGATATTTAACTAAATCAAACCAAACATCCTCTCTTGATGGGAAACTCGGCTAAACTGTACAGGTTGACACAACAATGTGACATCAGTCAAACCACATTGAGCATAACATTCTTAAGTTACGTACTGTAGTGGCCTGGACGCAGTCAGAAGAAGGGACGACAGATGGCACAATGGGCTAAGTGTTCGGCTGGCAACCGGAAGGTAGCTGGTTCGAATCCCGCTTGGAGTGCATACTGTCGTTGTGTCCTTGGGCAAGACACTTCACCCACCTTTGCCTGTGTGTGAATGTGTGTGAATGTGTGTGAGTGATTGGTGGTGGTCGGAGGGGCCGTAGGCGCAGATTGGCAGCCACGCTTCCGTCAGTCTGCCCCAGGGCAGCTGTGGCTACAGAAGTAGCTTACCACCACCGAGTGTGACTGAGGAGTGAATGAATAATGCGATGTAAAGCGCCTTGAGTATTAGAAAGGCGCTATATAAATCCCATCCATTATTATTATTATAGAAGAAGGTTAGACGCCAGACAGGTTCAAAGCTTCTTGAATAATGGTTGTGAGCATCCACTTACAACGATCTCCACCGAAGGGAAAAAACACAAACTCCCAGAAAAGCCCTGAGCAGAAACCGGAAGCTTGTGGGCAGTCCCTCATCCCTGTCCCTCAAGTGCCGAGGGGATGACCCGAGGAGTGGCCTACTTTCCACGGACCATGGTCCCACTGGTATCTGTAACCAGAGGTCTACAACCTTAGGAAACTTCTTCCCACTGAGAGCAAGTGAGCAGCAAAAACTAGTTTCACCGTCGTCCTGCTGAGTTTCACTTTTTGTATCACTCAGAGTCACCTTTCCCACAGCCAACAATGGACCATTGTGGGCTCCACCATTCATGGAGTCATAGAGTAATACAGCGTGGAAACATGTCCCATCTACACTAAGTCCCACCTGCCTGTGTTTGGTCCATATCCCTCCAAACCTGTCCTATCCATGTACCTGTCGAACTGTTTCTTAAATGATGGTCCCTGCCTCAACCACCTCCTCTGGCAGCTCGATCCATACCCCCACCACCTTTGTGTGAAAAAGCTACCCCTCAGATTCCTATTAAATCTTTTGCCCTTCAACTTCAACCTACATCCTCTGGTCCTCGATTCACCTACACTGGGCAAGAGACTCTGTGCATCTACGCGATCTATTCCTCTCATGATTTTATAAACCTCTCTATAAGATCACCCCTCATCCTCCTGCGCTCCAGGGAATAGAGTCCCAGCCTGCTCAACCTTCCCAAAATCCCACACATCTAACAACTCTGTATTAAATTCCATCAACCATTCCTCAGCCCACCTGGCCAGTCGATCAAGACCCTGCTGCAATTTTTCACAACCATCTTTCACAACTTTGCTTGATCAACGTGGCTGGCTTTGATTTGCTCTTTTGCATATTTCTCATTCACTAGTTCTGGGCACCTTTTCATATCTCTCGCTTCCCTCTCCATATAACCATATAACAATTACAGCACGGAAACAGGCCATCTCGGCCCTTCTAGTCCGTGCCGAACACTTTCTCTCACCTAGTCCCATCTACCTGCACTCAGACCATAACCCTCCATTCCTTTCCCGTCCATATACCTATCCAATATATTTTTAAATGATAAAATCGAACCTGCCTCCACCACTTCCACTGGAAGCTCATTCCCCACAGCTACCACTCTCTGAGTAAAGACGTTCCCCCTCATGTTACCCCTAAACTTTTGTCCCTTAATTCTCAAATCATGTCCTCTTGTTTAAATCTTCCCTACCCTCAATGGAAAAAGCTTATCCATGTCAACTCTGTCTATCCCTCTCATCATTTGAAAGGCCTCTATCAAGTCCCCCCTTAACCTTCTGCGCTCCAAAGAATAAAGACCTCCTCTGACTCTCGGTCTGAAAAAGGTTCTCGACCCGAAACGTCGCCTATTCCTTTTCTCCAGAGATGCTGCCTGGCCCGCTGAGTTACTCCAGCATTTTGTGCCTATCTTCGGTGTAAACCAGCATCTGCAGTTCCTTCCCACACATCCTAAATCTCTCTGACCTTGGCCGAAAACTGGCAATGTGCCTGAAGAACCTTCAGGACACCAATGAGTTGGACATTTCCATCAAAAACCACGACGGATGCTGAGAGTAATCTGACTTGGCAGCTCCACACTAACAGTCCCGCCATCACCACTAATCAAATGCCTGATGGCAGGTTTGTGGCTGACTGAACAGTCAAGACGGGACAGGAGAAAATCAGAGTTTAGGTTTAGAGCAGGAAAGAAATAGAATCATCAGCTCAAAGAGAAATCCCCAGAGTGTTTCCCGATATCATTGTCATGGCTTGGGGAGATTAAGCCACACGCACGTTTTCAAACGATATTTGCTTTCCTAAATGGGAGTCATGTCCCATAATGCAAGAAACATAACTATTTTTCTATCAAACATAACGAGATGCGAGGATAACCAGAGCCAGCCCCATTGTTCAAATTGAAGGTCATATGTGATAGGAGCAGAATTAGGCCATTCGGCCCATCGAGTCCACTCCGCCATTCAATCACGGCTGATCTATCTCTCCCTCCTATCCTCATTCTCCTGCCTTCTCCCCATAACCCCTGCCACCCGTACTAATCAAGAATCTATCTATCTCTGCCTTAAAAATGTCCATTGGCTTGGCCCCCACAGCCATCTGTGGCGAAGAATTCTATGGATCACCACCTTCTGACTAAAGAAAATCCTCCTCATCTCTTTCTTAAAGGAACATCCTTCAATTCAGAGGCTGTGACCTCTAGTCCTAGACACTCCCACTAGTGGAAACATCCTCTCCACATCCACTCAATCCAAGCCTTTCGCTATTCGGTAAGTTTCAATGAGGTGTCCCCTCATCCTTCTAAACTCCGGCGAGTACAGGCCCAGGGCCGTTAAACGCTATATGTCAGCAAGACACAAACTGTGGTGAAAATCAGAAGAAACTGCGGATGCTGGAAATTCTAAAGAAAATAAAATGCTGGAACCACTCGTCAGATCAGGCAGGAGCCGTGGAGAGAGAAACAGAACGATCGCAGTGAGTGATTCCAGTATTTTCTGTTTTTATTTGAGGCAAGTAGTGTATCTCCTTCACAGGCAAGATGGAGGCTGTTGCAATAATGTTGTTTGGGAGGTGTTTAGATGGGCGCATGTATATGCAAGGAATGGAGGGATATAGATAACATGCAGGCAGAGGAGATTAGTTTAGCCTGGCATCATGTTCGGCACGGGCATTGTGGGCCCATGGGCCTGTTCTTGTACTTAGTTTAGTTTAGTTTAGTTTAGTTTAGTTTAGTTTAGTTTAGTTTAGTTTAGTTTAGTTTAGTTTAGTTTAGTTTAGTTTAGTTTAGTTGCAGCATGGAAATGGGTCCTTCGGCCCGCCGAGTCCACGACCACCACCGATCACCCAATCACACCAGTTCTATGTTATCCCACTTTCTCATCCACTCCCGACACACAATTTACAGAGACCAGTGAACCTACAGACCCCCCCCCCCCCCCCCCGTGTCTTTGGGATGTGGGGGGGAAACCGGAGCACCCGGAGGAAACCCACGCGGCCACGGGAAGAACATGCAATCTCCCCACACGGACAGATTCCGAGATCAGGATCGAACCTAGGTCTCTGGCGCTGTGAGGCAGCAGCTCTACCGCTGTGCCCCACTGTACTGTACTGCTCTCTGCTACCCAACAAAAGTAAATATTTGGAAGTCTACATGAGGGGAAGGATTTTTACGACCTGATTTACATCTTCTGCCGAGTTTGCCCTTGATCATACTCGCAGCATGGCCGTCACGAGGTTGTAGGAGATCGTAGGTAGGTCGTAGGTAGGTCGTAGGGAGGTCGTGATGCTAGTCGTAGGTACTCGTCACATCAAGTAGGTCGGGGCATTTTTTCTAGCCTGATGAAAAATGTCCACGAGTAAACAAGGTTGTGAATTAGGCTGTGAAAGTGGGACAGGCCCTTAAGTGAATTTGGTCTCAAATGTACCACAGAGAGCAAGGTGAGATTGAAAGCTAAAGTCCATGTTAATGACAAGTGCCAAGATACAATATAATATATTCACATTCTATAACATAGAGTGAACTGTCAGGAGGATTCAGAGTGTAAAGAGACACAATAACTGAACCGGCAAGAAGCAGTGTGATATAGGATGTCTCATGTAGAAAAAACAGAAATTGGTAGAGAATAATAATTATGTGTGAAAATGCACACTGCGATTTTCTAACACCTTATGGGCCATTGTAAGTGAATTTCTCAGATCGCAATACATAAATGAATAAAATAATTCACATTAAATATGAATGAAATGACAGAACACTCATTTTTGCATTAAGGAGCAGAAGCTATTAAAATTCTCAGCTGTTGCTTGATGAATATCAAACTCGTTCCACAGGTTGCAAACTGAAACGTGCTTGTTCAATTAAAGTTGTACGTCGAAGTGGAGTTCAGATAATCATAAGTATTTACAGCATAAACAGGTCCGCAGAGAGATGATCCCAAACAAGGATATGATCTAAAACCCTTCAATATTACACTCAAGAAAAAGACTGAGCTTCCTGTCCTGTTCACACGAGTCCCACCTGCCTGCGTTTGGCCCATATCCCTCTAAACCTGTCCTATCCAATGTACCTGTCTGAATGTTTCTTAAAGGTTGTGCTAGTACCTGCCTATGAATGTACAACGTCACGGTGGTGCAGCATAGAGTCGCTGCCTTACAGCGATCGCAGCGCCAGAGATCCGCATTCGATACCGACTACGGGTGCTGTCTGTACGGAGTTTGTACGTTCTCCCAGTGACCACGGGGGGTTTTCTCCGAGATCTTCGGTTTCCTCCCACACTCCAAAGACGTACAGGTTTGTAGATTAATTGGCTGAGTAAATGTAAAAATTGTCCCTAGTAGTGGGTGTAGGATAGTGTTAATGTGCGGGGATCGCTAGTGGGCGGGGACCCGGTGGGCCGAAGGGCCTGTTTCCGCGCTGTATCTCTAAACTACACTAAACTAAACAACACCGCTGCCAATTAAAGTTTGTGAAGGCATTCATGCATGGTTCAAGACTCAAACCTTGGAGAACCTTGCTAGAGGCCTGACGCAAAGGTGAAATGGTGTAGAGAGAATATATTTTCCTCCTGCATAATTGAAGGCAAGGCCAAGGCTGGGAATATTATTGACTGCTTAGTAGTCATTAGACACTCCTGGAGTGTGTCAGCGGAATGATCCCTCCTTTAAACTGATTACACAACATGAAGAATAGTTCATCTAGCACAATAATCCAGTTTAGTTTAGTAGTGTATTGTCAAATAGACAGTGAAAAGCCTTTTTGTCGCGGGCTATCCAGTCAGCAGGAAGACAACACATGATTACAGTCGAGCCGTTTACAGCGTAGGATAGGAATAACTTTCATTGTAAGGCGGACACAACATGCTAGAGTAACTCAGCGGGACAGGCAGCATCTCTGGAGAGGAGGAACGGGTGATGTTTTTCGGGTCGAGGCCCATGTTAGTGGAAAGTACATTTGCTCCATTTGCACTCCTCCCCTTCTCAGCTCTCCCTCAGCCCTCGGGCTCCTCCTCTTCCTTTTTCCTTTCTTCTCCCCCCCCCCCCCACCTCCCACACACTCCATCAGTCTGAAGAAGGGTGCAGCAGCAAACTCAGCGGGTGCAGCAGCATCTATGGAGCGAAGGAAATAGGCAACGTTTCGGGCCGAAACCCAGGAGGGTTTCGGCCCGAAACGTTGCCTGTTTCCTTCCCGAAACGTTGCCTGTTTCCTTCCCGAAACGTTGCATATTTCCTTTGCTCCATAGATGCTGCTGCACCCGCTGAGTTTCTCCAGCACTTTTGTCAAGCACCATTTGCAGACTATATAAACTGCACCCCTCATCTCTGTTTCACTTTTCGTCCTTGCTGTAATGTGGCTTCCACCTGCACTTCGTCTCCTCTTCATATTTCATTCGAGCACTTTTTTCAACTCCAGGCCTTTGCAAATGTGTGAGACGTGGCAACTCTCGGGCACTGCATGGGTGAGGTTTGCTGCATGATTTTACCGGGTTTACGTGCAAAAAATAAGTATTTCACTGTACCTAGGTACATGTGAGAAGAAAATATAATTGAATGAGCAAATACTTGAATCAGAGCAGCCTTGCCCCAAGATCAGCTACAGTACATGGATAGGAAAGGTTTAGAGAGATACGGGTCAAATGTCAGCAAATGGGACGAGCGTAGATGGACATCTAGCTCGGTTACTACTATCTACCTCATTGGTGACCCTCGGACTATCCTTGATCAGTCATTGCTGGCTTTACCTTGCACTAAACATTATTCCATTTATCATGTATCTATACACTGTACATGGCTCGATTGTAAACATGTATTGTCTTTCTGCTGACCGGATAACCCCCGTACCCTAAAGAATGAGGACATCTCCGATGCCCTGGTATGGAACACCTCATCCTGGGTGCAGATGCGGCATAGACGGAGGAATTGGGAGTAGGGGATAGAGTCTTTACAGGAAGCAGGGTGGGAAGAAGTGTAGTCAAGATAGCTATGAGAGTCAGTAGGTTTGTAGTAGATGTCGGTCAATAGTCTGTCTCCTGTGATGGAGACGGTGAGATCTAGAAACAGTAGGGAGATGTCAGAGATGGTCCAAGTGAATATGAGTGTAGGATGGAAATCAGTGGTGAAGTTGATGAAGTCAGTGAGTTCTGCATGGGTGCAGGAGGTAGCACCAATGCAGTCGTCAATGTAGTGGAGGTAGAGTTTTGGGATAGAGAGCAATCAAGGGATATTTTTAAGGCGGATGAGGTTGGTAGAGAATGGGGTTGACAGGGAAAGATAGATCAGCCAAGATTGAATGGCGGAGTAGACTTGATGGGCCGAATGGCCTAACTGCTGCTAGAACCAATGAACACGAGCAGATGACAGTTTCTCTTCTCATCTCGTTAAGCTTCCACACATCTCCTGGAATGAATACACTGTGACATTCTGCAACTAAAAAGTGCTACTGGACCCTGAAATGTGAAGCTTAGAGAGAAATCTCACCCAATAATACAATGTCAGGCATCGAAAGGTAATTAGAAATTGGTATCGTCCGAGGCAGAGAAAATTAGATCGATGGAAATAAATTTAGACGGATTCATTTATCTTGTACATTTTAACAATCTGCCGCTGAGAACCTGCTGCAGAAACGTGAAGGACAAAAGTCTCAAACACAGGACTTCAGTTTTCTTCCACCCAACATCACATAAACCAGTCAGCTGACTCAAAAGCAGCAACTGTGACACTCAATTAGTTTTAGCACGTACAAGATGTGACGGATGGGAAGACGACTGCTGGTCCAAGCGCCCACACTCTCCCACACACTGGGAAGTCTCGTCTCTATTGATCTTAGTCGGGAAATTATAGCCACCGGAACACCATGGAGTCTGAACTAGAAAGCACCGTGTGGCGAAACGCATTGAATTGATTGAGAGGCGGAATGTGGAAAAGACCCTTCAGCCCATCGAGGGTCCATGCTAACCATTGATCACCCTAGATTCAAGAACCAAGATGGGACCCAAGCCAGGCGACATTCGGGTGCTGGTCCCAGAAGTGGATCTGCAATCACTTGTCGTAATCGCTCCACTCTTTTAAACCTCTACTCCAGCAGCAGCATTACTTACTCTATGATCTGTACAAATGCAGAAGGCTTGATATTAATCATGCATAGTCTTTCCGCTGGCTGGATAGCATGCAACAAAAAGCTTTTCGCTGTAACTCGGTACACGTAACAATGAACTAACTAAACTAAACTAAACTAAAATCTATGTCACCCCACATTCGCATCCACTTCCCACATTCCAGGTGTAATTTACAGAGGTCAATGAACCTGTAAATCACAATATTCTTGGGATGTGGGGGGGGGGGGGGGGGAAACCAGAGCACCCGGTTGAATAGAAACTGATTGAAGAATGCAGCATGGAAACAGGCCCTTCAGCCCACCGAGTCCGTGCCAGCCATCGATCACCCGTCCGTGCTAGTTCTAGGTTATCCCATGTTCTTATCCACTTCTAACAAACAGCAGGGCAAATAACCTACAAACCCATTAGTCTTTGGGATGTGGGAGGAAACTGGAGTGCCCAGAGGAAACTCATGCTGCCACAGGGAGAACGTACAGACTCCACACAGACAGCACCAGAGGTCAGGATTGAACATGGGTCTCCGGCGCAGTGAGGCAGCAGTTCTACCAGAAGGGTGGAAGAAGGTCACACTTCACACAGTGTTTACACTATTGCACAATTTTCTTCTGCTAGCTTTTCATTGAAGATCAGTTATTTACCACAAGTGTACTTGTGTCAAAGGATCAGTGGTAAGAGTACTAACAAATGCAACATCTGTCTAAGAGTCTAGTTTAATTTAGAGATCCAGCATGGAAACAGGCCCTTCGGCCCACCGAGCCCACGCTGACCAACAACCACTATCCTACACACTAGGGACAATTTACAATGTTTAACAAAGCCAAATTACTGGACAATTTACCAAAGTCCATTAATCTAGTAGGAGTAGGAATAAGAGTAGGAGTAGAATTAGGCCCATCAGGTCTACTCCGCTATTCAATCATGGCTGTTCTATCTCTCCCACCCAACCCCGTTCTCCTGCTTTCTCAACATTACCTCTGACATCTGTATGTGGGAGGAAACCGGAGCACCCGGAGAAAACCCATGCAGTCACACAGGGAACGTACAAACTCCACACAGGCAGCACCCATGCTCAGGATGGAATGGGGGTCTCTGGCGCAGTAAGGCAGCAACTCTGCCACCACTTGTCACGTGCCGCACTGAGTCGAAGTCAAGTACAATAACGCTCTTAGACACGACTTCATAGGATAAACACAGTCCTCTCCAAAACTAGTAATTATTCCACGGTCTTTTTAAATGTCAAGGAATGTTGATTTTTAATATTAAGTGACCAGATTTATTACACTGATATTATTCCCCCCAACCCCCCATCTCCTGAGGACTCTTATTCTCCCTTTTAAGGTTAATACACCTTCTGCTAACCTACCAGAATAACCAGTCTTTATCTGCACCACGATGGAACCACAGAGAGCATTGCAGTATACACCCTGTGCGTAGGGGAGAGGGTAGAGCTGAAGATGCCCTGGTTGGGTTGCCCCTGGGCCTGGCCAAGCTGCCCATCCACAAGTCACAGCGCCAGGCGGCAGAGGGCTCTGCCTGGTGCTGTGACTCAAAGCTGGGTGGCAGTGTGAACTGTGATGAGGATGCTATGAGAATGCAGGGTGACTTGGACAGGTTTGGGGAGTGGGCAGATGCATGGCAGGTGCAGTTTAATGCAGATAAATGTGAGGTTATCCACTTTGGTAGCAGATTACTATCTAAATGGCGTCAAGTTGGGGAAAAGGGGAAGTACAACGGGATCTGGGGGGTCCTTGTACATCAGTCTATGAAAGTAAGCATGCAGGTATAACAGGCAGTGAAGAAAGCGAATGGCATGTTGGCCTTTGTAACAAGAGGAATCGAATATAGGAGCAAAGAGGTCCTTCTGCAGTTGTACAGAGCTCAGGTGAGACCACACCTGGAGTATTGTGTGCAGTTTTGGTCTCCTAATTTGAGGAAGGACATTCTTGCTATTGAGGGAGTGCAGCGTAGGTTTACAAGGTTAATTCCCGGGATGGCGGGACTGTCATATGCTGAGAGAATGGAGCAGCTGGGCTGATCCTCAGTCTGAAGAAGGGCCTAATCCCGAAACGTCACCCTTTCCTTCCATCCAGAGATGCTTCCTGTCCCGCTGAGTTATTCCAGCATTTTGTGCGATTGTCTATGAGCGTAAAATCTGGCATGGACAGGTTGGGCCAAATGGTCTCTCTCTGCGCTGGAGATGCCTCCTTTGATGTCGCCAACCGGACCCATGAGGGTCTCAATAAATATTGAAGATATTTTGACTCCGTGATCACAATTTTGACAATAATCACCCCCTCACGCAAGATATTTTTGCCCATTTATGATGTTCTGCTTCTCTGTGGATTGTCACCTTGGAGAAGCTTGTGTGGACCTGAGATCCTGAGAGCGATGCCGTCTGGAGCGATGCTCCTGGTGGGGTCACCCATGGCGGTAAGGTCAAGGGGGAGGACTCTGACAAAGAGCAATCCAACCAAGACCTCAACGGTGGAACGGGAGGAGGACGATGGCTGACCTCAGTGGAGCTAACGTCACAACGGCTGGGAAGGCGGATGAAGGCTGCAGCAGAAAAGGGTCTCCGGTCGTCTTGGACTCCATGCCACTGGATCCTGACCCAGGTCTGTCAAGGACCATGTGGTGGCTGTCTGTGCACCAGTCTCCCCACGTTAAACAAAGTCACGCACAGGCACCCTCCATATAGGGAATAGCACCCTGGAGACACCCATGGTCAGACATGACCGAAGCGGGCCTAAGACTAAGATGGGGCTGGACAGTATTGTGTGCCTCACAATTTGGACCAATCCTGTCCTCAATCAATACTATTGGCTCCCATTTCCAGTCAGAGCAACTAAATAATAACTAACATGGGGAATCCAGACTGATTTTCATCTCTCTAGTTTATTGACACCAGCACATCGAACAAACCCACATACACACTGAGGCCGGGTCTTGCATTCATTTACCAGCAGGTTTGCAGAGTCAACGTGTGTGCCAACGAGAATGTTTAGACCAATAAAACGACAGCTTGCTGCTGTTGCCAGAGTTAGAAATCTTCGCAAGAGACAATATACTGAACAAGGATCTAATACACCCTCAAATTGTGCCGAGCTGGCAGAAACTGGGATTAAATGATCATTTGATCAGCCATGAAACATTCTTTAAGGTGATTTTAATAATTTGCCACACAGTCTCCGAAAGCTTTGCAGAAACCTTCAGAGTTAGAAGTAATCAGTGTTACACAGAACCAATCAGCATCACGGCAAACAGGTTTATTCATGGCATTGCTGTTCCCAGCTGGGGCAGTTGTGAAAAGGTTAGAGTCGGCTTCAGTGCTCTCATCGTTTGCAACTGATTGCTCCTACACGTTGCCAACTGGAAGATGTTTGTGTAAGATGGGGGATCAAGGTCACAAAGATAGGTGGAATGGCTTTATGTACCTCCTATATCTCTCGGTCCCCGCTCCCCTGACTCTCAGTCTGAAGGTGGGCCTCGACACAAAACGTCACCCATTCCTTCTCTCCAGAGATGCTGCCTGAACCGCTGACTTACTCCAGCTGTTTATGCCAATCTTCAGTTTAAACCAGCAGCTACCTACCTACACAACAGACAATAGACAATAGACAATAGGTGCAGGAGTAGGCCATTGGGCCCTTCGAGCCAGCACCGCCATTTAATGTGATCATGGCTGATCATCCCCAATCAGTACCCTGTTCCTGCCTTCAGCATGGAAGGCAGTCTTTGGTGATATGTTGGGAGCTGCTGGAGTTGGTTTGTAGGCGTCAGGAGAGAGGAACACAGCAGGAGCAGGAAGAAAACAATTGTCTCCTCAAGTTTACATCACCATTCCATAAGATCATGGCTAATCCAAACTTGCCCTCCATGCAACTTCCTTTTCCCCCTCCCTAACCTCTTCAATACTTAGAGTCATAAAGTCATACAGCGTGGAAACAGGCCCTTCGGCCCAACTTGCCCACACCGGCCAACATGTCTCAGCTGCTGTCTACGGCTGGCGTCTGTACGGAGTTTGCACGTTCTCTCCGTGACTTGCATGGGGTTTTCACCGAAAACTTCAGTTTCATCCCACACTCCAAAGACGTACAGGTTTGTAGGTTAATTGCCTTGGTGTAAATGTAAAAAACGTCCCTGGTGTTGGAGGACAGTGTTAATGTGCGGGGATCGCTGGTCAATGTGGACTCGGTCGGCCAAAGGGCCTGTTCTCTATCACTGTATAAACTGAAAACTAAGGTAGCTACGCCTTTATCCATGCCAAGATATGATCCCCATTTGATATTAAGTTGCACAGTACCTTGTGCGTGGGGTGACGCCTGTTTGGTCATGAGTAGTCGCCCAAAGAGTCGTACCATTTTCTGCTCGCTGCTGGATTTTCAACATGTTGAAAATTTCCGGCAACCTGCTGAGACTATGGCGGGTGCCGGCAAGTTGCCGAAAAATTTGTGTAAGTGGGACAGGCCCTTAATAATGGCCTCCTTAATAATGCATTGTGTCATTTCCTCAATGTCAGACAAGGGCCTATAATTGTTTACCCTCTCCTTCCATTTCTTGGGAATGTCCATTTAAGGTTTTGCCAAATGCCTGGGACCTTATATATAGAGTCATAGCATAATACAGTGTGGCAACAGGCCCTTCGGCCCAACTTGCCCATACTGACCACATGCCCCATCTACACTAGTCCCACTTGCTTGCGTTTGGCCCATTATCCCTCTATCCCTCCCATGTGCTTGTCCAACTGTTGTGCTAGCACCTGCCTCAACTACTCGAGGAGAGGGCGGGAGGATGGGGTTGAGAGGGAAAGATAGATCCGCCATTCAATCATGGCGGAGTAGACTTGATGGGCTGAATGGCCTAATTCTGCTCATATACCTTATGAACTTATCAACCTCATTCCACCTACCACCTACCACCCTTTGCGTAAAAAAGCTGCCCCCTCCCAAAGTGAGGGAATTTTCATAAGTAACAACTAACATATTCTGGGAAATAATGTTTTAATGAAGAGGTGCACTACTAGAACCCAGATTGGGAGATTAATCCGGTGTGATTGTTGATGTTCACGATCTATAGAACAGGAGAGCACAATATGCTACGATGCATCTCAATTGAGTTGTACTTAAAAATAACGTCTAATCGAGCATCTCACAGTGTGGTCACAATGTGAGTTATACGTACTGTAGTTCTGCTCCGTTCTACATAACTGCAAAGATGACACTATCTGGCAACTCCCCAGGGCTGCACCAGGAACCAAGCCAAAGGGCATTTCAGTAATTAATATGTGAAATACTGAAGTATAAATGCCTCTAAACTAAACACACCAGCATTTATCATTCACGCTGCCTTGTTATTGTTGCGACATTTTATCGCCTAAAATAAATCCAGTTAGTTCCACTTGGTACCAATTAAGCTGATTACTACTTAGTTAATTAAACCAGACCAGTGACAACTCTTGATCATACCTGTTTAATCAAACGTTATCTGTTCGAGTGTTCAAAGCTCTTAACTAAATTTCATGCAGCCGGAGACATGAAAATGAGCTGGGATTCCCTCTCCTCATATAGCATCTCCTGCCGGAAAATTAGCAATTTTGGGAAGTTTATTTTATGACTTTACTCTGGAGATACAATGCAGAATCAGGCCCTTCAGCCCACTGGGTCCGTGTCGACCAGCGATCCCCGTACACTAACATCATCCTACACACACTAGGGACGATTCACAACTATACCTTGCCAATTAACTTACAAATCTGTACGTCTTTGGAGTGTGGGAAGATCTCGGGAGGACCGGGAGGACGTACAAACTCCGTACAGACTAGCTCCCATAATCAGGATCGAACCCGGGTCTCTGGCGCTGTAAGACTCTACCGCTGCGCCACCGTGCCGGCCTGCGGAGGGTGAGGCTTATCTATAATATTCCCCAGTTTTCTTCTTCTTGCATATGGCGTGCACAGCCTAAAGTTGTAGGACAACTTGTTCTATTTGATCTTATTTGATTGTGCACGCCGGGTTGATTGCATTCGTCGAAACAGGGCGGGCCACGTGAAGGTTGCAATCTCCCACCCCGTATTCCCCAGTGATAAATCTACACACTCACCCTCTGGAGGAGGCAGCAGAGAAACAAGAGATCAAATATTATCTCTCAGGCTGTGGGAGGCTTCCCTGGGGAACAAAGGCGGACGGGCGAGGAGAGGGATGTGGCGATGGCTGGAGGCCCACAGCAGCCTGGGGCTTGTCTGGAACTGGCAACACACATAACCAAAGATCCTATAGATAGACCAAGATAGACCACTCCTGCTAAATGCAATGGGCTGACGTGTAGTACGCAACGGAGCAGAACGTGGGCCTTTTTTTCATCCATTTCAGTAACCCGACCGGACCTGACCCGACTAGCAGTGTAATCAACGTTGCGGGGGAACAGTTTGTGTTAATAAATTAAAATTCTGAAAATGAGGAGAAGATTTTCGCCAAATAACTTTTATTTTTATGAGGATGTTTCCGTAACCGGCTTCCGTCTCCGCACTAGTATCTTTGCTCCGCTATGGGATCTTTGGTGCGGAGACGGAAGCCGGTTACGGAAATGGGGCCTAAAATTACCCATGAATCTGCCCATGTCTTTTTCGTCCAATGGACTATCTTGCTCGCTGTAGGATCTTTGCACAAGAGCTCGGACATTGGATAGTTCAGTTCCATTTATTGTCACGTGTACTGAGGTTCAGTGAAAAGCTTTTGTTACGTGCTAACCAGTCAGCAGAAAGACAACACATGATTACAATCGAGCCATTTACAGTGTACAGATACACGATAAGGGAATAACGTTTAGTGCAAGGTAAAGCCAGCAAAGTCTGATCAAGGATAGTCCAAGCGACACCAATGAGGTGGATAGTAGTTTCAGCACTGCTCTCTGGTTGCGGAAGGATGGTTCAGTTGCCTGAGAACAGCCGGGAAGAAACTGTCCCTGATTCTGAAGGTGTGCGTTTTCACACTTCTGTACCTTTTGCCAGATGGGAGAGGGGAGAAGAGGGAGTGTCAATGTCTTTGATGATGCTGCTGGCCTTGCCGAGGCAGCGTGAGGTGTAAATGGAGTCGATGGAAGGGAGGTTGGTTTGTGTGATGGTCTGGGCTGCGTCCACAATTTGTTGCAATTTCTTGCGGTCTTGGATGGAGCTGATCCCAAACCATGCTGTGAAATGGTAAAATGGTAAAATGCTTTCTACGATGCATCTGTAGAAGTTGGTGAGAGTTGTATGGGGACACAAGGCTAGTCCCAGGGGACTAACCCTTCTGAGGAAGTAGAGACATTGGGAAGTAGAGAAGTAAATGGTGCCAAAACATGGGGCACCACTTGCACGCAGGCTCAGTAGACTATTGTGTTTAATGAGGATCTGCAGATGCTGGAAAATCGAAGGTAGACAAAAGTGCTGGAGAAACTCAGCGGGTGCAGCAGCATCGATGAAGCGAAGGAAATAGGCAACGTTTCGGGTCGAAACCCTTGGCAACCCTTGAGGTTCCCGGAGGTTTTTGTCAGTCTCCCTACCTGCTTCCACTACCTGCAACCTCCGGCAACCACCTGCAACCTCCGGGCACCGCACGGAAACCTTGGGTGGGGCACAAAGTCTCCAGAGGTTTCCGTTCACGTTTCCTAAGTGGGACAGGGGCGTAGGACATTCATAAAAACATAGAAAATAGGTGCAGGAGGAGGCCATTCGGCCCTTCGAGCCAGCACTGTGATCATGGCTAATCGTCCCCAATCAATAACCCGTGCCTGCCTTCTCCCCATATCCCTTGACTCCACTAGCCCCTAGAGCTCTATCTAACTCTCTCTTAAATCAATCCAGTGACTTGGCCTCCACTGCCCTCTGTGGCAGGGAATTCCACAAATTCACAACTCTCTGGGTGAAAAAGTTTTTCCTCACCTCAGTCTTAAATGGCCTCCACTTTATTCTAAGACTGTGGCCCCTGGTTCTGGACTCGCCCAACATTGGGAACATTTTCCCAACATTCGGCCCATCAAGTCTACTCTGTCATTCAATCGTGGTCTGATCTATCTTTCCCTCTTAACTCCATTCTCCTGCCTTCTCCACATAATCCCTGACGCCCGTACTAATCAACAATCTATCTATCTCTGCCTTAAAAATATCCATTGACTTGACCTCCATTGCCTTCTGTGGCAAAGAATTCCACAGATTCACCACCCTCTGATTAAAGAAGAACCAAGGGAGAAACAGTGGCGACAAAGCTAGTGTTGTAAGGGACTGCAGATGCTGACATATATCGAAGATCAACACTAAGTGCAGGTGGAACTCGGCGGGTCAGGCAGCTTCTCTGGAAAAAAGGTTTTCTCCAGACATGTTGCCTGACCCACTGAGTTACTCCAGCATGTGGTGTCTATCTTCGACAGCAAAGCGAGTGCCCATGGTCTCCTTGGCCGAGATCAAACTTCCAAAGGCCCTTGAATAAATTCATTGCCTCCAAACGGTGCCACACCAGGCAATGCATTTGCCCACAGAACCTGCACGAGGGAGATGCTGGCTTTTAAAAATATGTTGTTTGTGGCAGAAATATCAGACAGAGTGGTAAAGAAAGATCTCTCTCTCTCTCTCTCTCTGTCAAGTGCAGCCAACTGCAACAGGGCATTTTGGGTGGCAAGGAAGATCATATGATTGAAGCCCCTCTCTCACTCCCCCATACACACTCTCATGCGCACACACACACTCTGTATCTCTCACACACTCACGCGCACACACTGTCTGATATACACACACTCTCTCACACATACACTCTCATGCACACACTCTCTCGTGCACACACACTCTCTCACGCACACACACACTCAAGGACACACAGACGCACTCACGCAAACACTATCTCTAACACACACACACGCACATACACACTCTCCCACACACAAACACATACACTCACTCTAAGACACACACTCTCTCACACACACACACATGCACTCACTCACTCTAACACACACACTCTTGCTATCTCACATACACACACTCGCCCTAACACACACTCACTCTCACTCTCACATACACACTTCCTAACACTCTGTCTCTCTGGGTAAGAGTGTTTCAGTGATACACCGTCTCCCCCCGTTGTTGGGGACATTCATCTAAATTCCACTCTCCCGATTCAAGATTCCAGCCCAGGTTTGTGAGGAACATTCCTCGCAGATCAACGCTCATCCCAGCCGTATCCTCGTGAAGTGTCTCAACTCATTACACCGGGAACTGATGAAATCAGCAGGACGCTGGCTAAAGATGAGGGTGAACCATTTTATTGTCCAAAGGAAATATGTCTAAAATCCAATTGCATCTCCAACGCTTAGGTAAAAGGAACAGCCAGAGAAACGCTCATTTTAACATATATTACTGCAGTTCCACCACTGACAATCTCTATCGCCGGTATAATCTATGATGCCACGCAATATAGACGGTTTCATTCACAGTAAACCAATGCTTATTCAATGTTGATTCTAATCTAACTGGTTCATTGTAACCCTGTGGATAGAATTCGTTTTTTCGCGTTTATGAGATGTTCAGACGGAGACACGAGAAACTGCAGGTGCTGGAATTTTGAACAAAACACAAAGTGCTGGAGGAACTCAGCGGGTCGGGCAGCATCTGTGGAGGGAATGAACCGGCGATGTGTCGGGTCTGAGGAAGGGTCTGGACCCGAAACGTCCCGTGACCATTCCCTCCACAGATGCTGTCCCTGACCGACTTTGAGTTTAGCGCGAGTACCAATATTAACAGACACACACAAGCTGGAGTAACTCAGTGGGTCAGACAGTGTCTCTGGAGAGAAGGAATGGGTGATGTTTCGGGTCGACCTCTTGAAGAGGGGACTCGACCCATTCCTTCACTCCAGAGATGCTGCTGCCTGTCCCGCTGAGTTACTCCAGCATTTCTGTGTCTATCTTCGATTTAAACCAGCATCTGCAGTTCCTTCCTACACAATATTAACTACTCGCTGTTCCATTTGTTCAGCGAAGGTCTTCTGGAAAGTTTTGAATTGAACTCAGCAACCTCTAAAGTGGGATAATTCTCCACATCTGCAGAACACTCATCTGTCCCCTGTCCCCTGTCCCCCTGCTTCATACTGAAGGCGTCGTTTTAGCCGAGCCGGTAGCCGGGGTGTGTAGAACGCGGCTTGGACGAGATTGAACAAACAGTAAAATAATAGACAATAGACAATAGGTGCAGGAGTAGGCCATTCGGCCCTTCGAGCCAGCACCGCCATTCAATGTGATCACGGCTGATCATCCCCAATCAGTACCCCGTTCCTGCCTTCTCCCCATATCCCCTGACTCCGCTATTTTTAAGAGCCCTATCTAGCTCTCTCTTGAAAGCATCCAGAGAACCTGCCTCCACCGCCCTCTGAGGCAGAGAATTCCACAGACAAGATAACGGTGATAACTTGCAGGAAGATTGGGGAGAGAGCGGGGAGGCGTTAGACTTATAGACTGCTCCTGCACAGTGCTGGTACAGTACTGAGTCGACGGGCCGAATGGCCACCTACAGTAACCCGTCTGTGATTCTGCAACGCCATTACACCCCCCCCCACCCCCCCACCCCACCCCACCCCCCCCCCCCCCCCACCCCAGGTAACACTTCTTAACCCAAATCATAGTGGATCTGGAACTGTTCCCTTTTCTCCAGAGATGCTGCCTGTCCCGATGAGTTACTCCAGCATTTTGAGTCCGTAATTTGATTGTTCCCTCCAAGTCTACTCTGCCGTTCAACCATGGCTGATCTATCTCTCCCTCCTAACCCCATTCTCCTGCCTTCTCCCAATAACCCTGGGGTATTGTGTGCAGTTTTGGTCTCCAAATTTTGAGGAGGGACATTCTTGCTATTGAGGGAGTGCATCGTAGGCTTACAAGGTTAATTCCCGGGATGGCGGGACTGTCATATGGTGAGAGAATGGAGCAGCTGGGCTTGTATACTCTGGAGTTTAGAAGGACAAGAGGGAATCTCATTGAAACATATAAGATTGTTAAGGGATTGGACACGCTAGAGGCAGGAAACATGCTCCCGATGTTGGGGGGCGTCCAGAACCAGGGGCCACAGTTTAAGAATAAGGAGTAAGCCGTTTATAACGGAGACGAGGAAACACTTTTTCTCACAGAGAGTGGCGAGTCTGTGGAATTCTCTGCCTCAGAGGGCGGTGGTGGCCAGTTCTCTGGATGCTTTCAAGAGAGAGTTAGATAGGGCTCTTAAAAATAGCGGAGTCAGGGGATATGGGGAGAAGGCAAGAATGGGAAACTGATTGGGGATGATCAGCCATGATCACATTGAATGGCGGTTAGATAGAGCTCTTGTAAGATAGCGGAGTCAGGGGATATGGGGAGAAGGCAGGAATGGGAAACTGATTGGGGATGATCAGCCATGATCACATTGAATGGCGGTGCTGGCTCGAAGGGCCGAATGGCCTTAGGCCATTCGGCCCTTCGAGCCAGCACCGCCATTCAATATGATCATTGCTGATCATCCCCAATCAGTACCCCGTTCCTGCCTTCTCCCCATATCCCACGACTATTATCTATTCTCCTTGCCACTCTGAGCGTTTGGACGCACAAGTGAACGAAAGGCGGACCTTGGTGAATTTCGGGAAGTTCGTAGTTTGGGGTAAAGTTGTCGGCACCTACCTGTGTCCTCAGCCCCTCTCCCTGCTCCAAGATGCTGACGATGGGCATCTCCAAGAAAGACGACAGGAGGTCCAACTGGGCGAGTTGCTCGGTGGACTGCGGGAAGGCGAGCACGGCGGCCACTCCCCGGACCACGATGGACTGGCAGATGGACTGCAGCAGGGACTGGGGGTCGGGGCTCCACGCCTGGCCCCTCACCATCTCCAGGCTCAGGTTGTAGGGCAGGAGGTGGCGCCTCAGCGCCGAGTCGGCGGCTTCCACCAGCGCCTGTTGCAACTCGGCGGCCCGCGGCTCCGGCAGCACCGTGCCCAGGCGCACCGTGTGTCCGATGCGGCTCAGGATGTGGCACGGCTCCGGGTGAGGCTGACACAAGCTCAGGAAGGCGTGGAGCACCCCGATCACAGGCCAGAGCCGCTCCCGCCTCTCCATGCCCGCTGCCCGGCCGCTGCCCGAGGAGGAGGGGGACTCGCAGAGCGGCGGGGGTGATCTCCGGGTCCTTGGTCCCCAGTCCCGGCTCCCAGTCCCGGCTCCGCTGCGCTACAGCTGCAAACTTCTGCAGCACTCACTGGTTGGTTGGTGGTCTGGGGAGGAATGGGGCAGAGCGGAGCGGAGAGAGAGGGAGGGATGGAGAGAGGGAGGGATGGAGAGAGGGAGGGATGGAGAGAGAGGGGGAGAGAGAGAGGGGGTGGGGAGAGATGTATAGACAGAGAGAGAATGGGACAGGGATATCGGGAGAGAGAGAGATGGAGAGACAGAGAGAGAGATGGAGAGACAGAGACAGGGAGAGAGGGGGGTGGAGAGGGGGGGAGGGAGGGAGGGAGAGACAGAACGGGAGAGGGGTAGGGAGAGAGGGATAGGGAAAGAGGGTGGGAGAGGGAGAGAGATGGAGAGATAGAGGGAGAGGGAGAGAGAGGGAGATGGAGAGTGAGAAACAGATAATGGGTGAGAGGGGGTGGAGAGAGAGAGAGGGGGGTGGGGAATGGAGCGATAGAGAGCGAGCAAGATAGAGAGAGAGAGATAATGAGAGAGATAGTGTGTGTGTGTGTGTGAGAGAGGGAGGGAGGGAGAATGGAGCGAGTGATAGGGGATAGATAGGGGATAGATAGATAGATAGATAGATAGATAGATAGATAGATAGATAGATAGATAGATAGATAGATAGATAGATAGATAGATAGATAGATAGATAGATAGATAGATAGATAGATAGATAGATAGATAGATAGATAGCTAGCTAACAGGAAGAGAAGACCACGAGTTTATTTTAGTTTAGAGACACAGTTGTAGTTTAGAGACGCAGGGTGCAAACAGCTCACTTGTCCACCCCGCACAACAACACTAAACTACACACCAGGGAACGGGGAAGATAGGCGCAAAAATGCTGGAGTAACTCAGCGGGGCAGGCAGCACCTCTGGGGGCCAGGAATGGGTGACGTTTCGAGTCGAATCCCTTCTTCAAACCGAGTTACTCCAGCATGGTGTGTCTATCTTCGGTGTAAATCAGCGTCTGCAGTTCCTTCCTACACTTAACTTACAAACCGTGTGGGAGGAAACCGGTCACGCGGTCCACGGGGAGAACGTACAAACTCCGTACAGACAGCGGCCGAAACGTTGCCTATTTCCTTCGCTCCATAGATGCTGCTGCACCCGCTGAGTTTCTCCAGCATTTTTGTGTACCTTCGATTTTCCAGCATCTGCAGTTCCTCCTTAAACATTTCACCCATGGTTACTCCAGCAACCGAATACAACCTCCTTTGCTGTAAGATGCTTCAAGACTCCCACAGATTCCCACCCTGTCTAACATTGATCACCCCTTCCTACCACGTCATATCTTTCAGCCCCCCCTCCCTCCTCCCTCCCCTCACCCTCCCCTCCCCTCCCCCACCTCCTCTCCCTCCCCTCCCCCCCACCTCCCCTCCCGCCCCCACCACCCCCAATTTAGCTATTCTGACCCTGCCACTGTCCCCTCTCTTAATTCCAGATGATGGAAAGGAAACGGATCCATTCTTTATATTTACCATGTGTGCAGTGAGCCAGTTTGAGAGACGATTCATACATTTTAGAGATGAATGGGCCATTCACTCAAAAAAACAATCCACTCAGAAAATGGACTGGAAGCTAACTTTTATTTCATTTTCCCCTGGAACCTCTGCCTGCGCTGTGTGATGGATAACAAGAGCAGAACTGCTCCCATCAATATTGCTTCGTCACAAAGCAGTGGGATGCTTAGTTAGAACAAAGACGAGCAGTATAGCTATTTCTCCATTTGCAGGGATATCTGTCAGCTGTGGCACACACTGCCAAATGGGCAGCGGGTGAAAAAAACCTAACCCTGGAAACAGAACCCATTTAGTTCAAGCGAAGGGAAATTACCCTGTGATACCAGTTAGCAGGTATTGTCTGAATTCATCCATTAATGAAATGGGGGCAAATGCAAATTGGAGGAACAGCATCTCATATTTCACTTGGGCAGTTTACAACCCAGTGGCATTAATATTGACTGCTCTAACTTCAAGTAACCCTTGCATCCCCCCCTTCCCTTGGCCACCCCAGTCATGCCAGCTTAAAAGTCCCCTTGTTGAGTCTCATTGTCTGTAACTCGTTTTCACCTAACCCACAGCTAACAATGGCCTGCTTCCTTCATCATCGTTACTTTTTAGCATATCATTCATTCATTTGCTCTATATCTCTCATTTCCCTTTGCCCTGACTCCGTCTGAAGAAGGGTCTCGACCCTCCCCAGAGATGCTGCCTGTCCCGTTGAGTTAGTCCAGCATTTTGAATCTATCTTTGGTTCCTGATTCTTGGTTCATGGTTCTTGATTTGTGAGATTATAAAATCACAAGTGATAGGAGCAGAATTAGGCCATTCAGCCCATCAAGTTTAATGATACACGCTTCGTAAATAAATACTTCAGCAGTTCAAGAAGGCTGCTCACTATCATTTTTCCAGAGATGTTACGGGAGAGGCAACATTGTTGGCTTGTCACTGTCGCCAATGTCCCATAAATGAATAAATCAAAATCTTGTTGGCATTGCTAAAAATTGATGTTTTTCTCTTGGAGACAGTGCGCTGTTGGTTACGGTGGGATCAATATGATGAACGTGTACAATACTACGTTAAGCCACGACTAGCTGTTCACACCTGGGATGGTCAATTACCTTGTGAGGATTTGCAGACGAAATGACCGCCATTCCACAATATTGTCCTCACCGTTTGTCTAGCTTAAGACAATTGTTCTCACCATTCTTCTCACCATTTGTCTGGCTTAAGATGCTCTGATGTGACTCTTCTGTTCCACACCGGGTGGGGATTCAACGATGAGGACTGCAAGTGGACAACCTTGGTCTTGTGATCATCAGAGACGTCGGCTGCATTCACAGGCTGAACTAGATTACTGACCAGCAGGTAAATTATTACATAGAAACATAGAAAACAGGTGCCGGAGGAGGCCATATGGCCCTTCGAGCCAGCACCGCCATTCATTGTGATCATGGCTGATCGTCCCCAATCAATAACCCGTGCCTGCCTTCTCCCCATATCCCTTGATTCCACTAGCCCCTAGAGCTCTATCTAACTCACTTAAATCCATCCAGTGACTTGGCCTCCACTGCCCTCTGTGGCAGGGAATTCCACAAATTCACAACTCTCTGGGTGAAAAGGTTTTTTTCTCACCTCAGTCATAAATGGCCTCCCCTTTATTCTAAGACTGTGGCCCCTGGTTCTGGACTCGCCCAACATTGGGAACATTTTTCCTGCGTTCAGCTTGACCAGTCCTTTTATAATTGTGTTTGTTTCTATAGGATCACCCCCTCATCCTTCTAAACTCCACTATTGTTGCCTCTGCTTTAGTAGTGTGTACTCCAATTCCTTTCCAAAGTCCCAAGCGCAGCAACAATGCGACTATTGATAAGAGTTGTCTCAATTCCCTCATTAGTAATCTCGTTACTGCCATCAAGAGTATTCAAATGTCACGTACATTAGGTAACAGAATAGTGAAAGTCTAACATGCTGAAGCTTTACAAGCAGGTTAACTCAACAGCAAAACAAATAAATGCACACTAAACAATAAGTTATTAGTTATACTATGCAGCCAGACCATAATAGTGCAGGTCCAAGTACATAGTGCAATTGATAAAAAAAGTTAATGGTAGTTGGTTGCTGAGATGGGGCTGTGGGAGTGTGATTCAAGACCATGAAAGGTAATGGGTAGAACCTGTTCTTGAACCCAGAGGCAACAGTTTTCAGGCTCCTGCACCTTCTCCCTGATGGTAGGAGTGAGGTGAGAGTGTGTCCAGGGTGGTGTGGGTCTCTGATGCATTTTTTCGTAAGTTCATAAGTCATAGGAGCACTGGGGTGGAAGATTGCAACCTTCACGTGGTCCTCCCTGTTTTGACTAATGCAATCAACTCGACGTGCACAAACAGAAGATCAAATAGAACAAGTTGTCCTACAATTTTAGGCTGTGTTGTCTCCTTTGTTCGTGCACTTTCAAGTTGCAGAACCTGGCCATGATGGAACCCCTCTCTACCTGTAGAGGCTCAATAGAATATTTTGGCAACGTGCTAAATCTCCTCAAACTCCTGTGGAAGCAGGGGCGGTAATGAGTTTTCTTTCCGATTCCATCAACGTGCGGGGCTCAGAAAGGATCTGCGGGATTGTGCACGCCCAGGAACTGGAAGCTGTTGACTCTCCCCACAGCCGTCCCATCAATGAAGGTCGGTTGGTAAATCTGCTTGGATTGCAGCAGTTATTATATGTTTGAAGCCTGAGCTCATGAAGGGCACAACAAAAGTTGAGTTGTGTAAGAAGGAACTGCAGATGCTGGTTTACATCGACGATAGACACAAAATGCAGGAGTAACTCAGTGGGCAGCATCTCGGGAGAAAAGGAATCGGACCCTTCATCAGACTGAGAGCAAGAAGAAGATAGGAGCACTATTAGGCCATTCGGCCCATTGAGTCCAGCCTGCCATTCAACCACAGCTGATCCATCTTTCCCTGGGATGTCAGGATTTTCATATGAAGAAAGACTGGATAGACTCGGCTTGTACTCGCTAGATTTAGGAGATTGAGGGGGGATCTTATAGAAACTTACAAAATTCTTAAGGGTTGGACAGGCTAGATGCAGGAAGATTGTTCCCGATGTTGGGGAAGTCCAGGACAAGGGGTCACAGTTTGAGGATAGAGGGTAAATCCTTTAGGACCGAGATGAGAAAAACATTTTTCACACAGAGAGTGGTGAATCTCTGGAACTCTCTGCCACAGAAGGTAGTTGAGGCCACAGTTCATTGGCTATATTTAAGAGGAAGTTAGATGTGGCCCTTGTGGCTAAAGGGATCAGGGGGTATGGAGAGAAGGCAGGTACAGGATACTGAGTTGGATGACCAGCCATGATCAGATTGAATGGCGGTGCAGGCTCGAAGGGCCGAATGGCCTACTCCTGCACCTATTTTCTATATTTCTATATTTCTAAGAAACTGCTACGTTTTGTTTCGTTCTTTATTTCTCTCTCTTAAACTATTCACCCCTGTTATACCGAACCGAAAAGATGTAACCATTCATCAAATGAGAAAATCACACTTGATAGCTCTTAATTCCTTCAATAATATCTGACCTCATTTACACTCTTCTCTTCGGTATCCGTTTTGGGTAATTTATTCCAAGTTTAGTTACACTTGGTTTGAGAAAAATTGCCAGACTTCCCTTCTTTTTCCTTCTTTTCTCATTTTTATGCAGAAATCTCCAGGTGTTTGATTATTGCGGTGTTACCGAACCACGAGAGGAACTTCATGCAGGTTCAATTCTCTGTATCCTACTAGATCCATCAAACCCTCTTCAATTCACTGCACACTGCGACATCTCATCCCCATAGTCCCAGAATAGAAAATTGCTTTCACAAACAATGGCCTTGACTGGCTTCTTACAAGATACATTTATCTGGATGCGATGTTGTGTATGTCGGAAATTCATCTTTTCCTATCAAATATACCTTTCTGTAAGTTCTATGTTATTTATTTTACCGCCACCTCTCTAACCTCGCACTAAATAGATACATCTGAATATTCAGGCAGACATTCAGTTGTGAAATCAGTTAACCCATGTGTATGTGGATACAAAGAACTGCAGATGTTGGTTTATACGAAAGATAGACACAAAGTGCTGGAGTAACTCAACGGGACAGGCAAAATCTCTGGGGAAATTAAGGATAGGTGACATTTCTATAGCTATATTTAAGAGGGAGTTAGATGTGGCCCTTGTGGCTAAAGGGATCAGGGGGTATGGAGAGAAGGCAGGTACAGGATACTGAGTTGGATGATCAGCCATGATCAGATTGAATGGCGGTGCAGGCTCGAAGGGCCGAATGGCCTACTCCTGCACCTATTTTCTATGTTTCTTTGTTTCTATGTTTCAGGCCGGGACCTTTCTTCAGACTAAATGGCAGTCTGTAGAAAGGTCCCGACCCAAAGCCTCACCTATCGTTTCTCTCCCACGATGCTGCCTGACCCGCTGAACTGCTCCAGCACTTTGTGTCTATCTAACCCAAGTGCCTGCTGCTTTGAAAGCATATTTAAAGTTCATAAAAGACAGACACGAAAAGCTGGAGTAACTCAGCGGGTCAGGCAGCATCTCTGGAGAAAAGGAATAGGTGACGTTTCGGATCGAGACCCTTCTCAACTTGGATACCTGTTCTACAAAACCTTCAAACTGCAACTAGGAAGATAAGAAGAAATGCAGCACACTTTTAGGCGACTCTTTAGGCGACTGCCTGCGACTAGTTTTAATGGAATTCACCCACGACACCTGGCGACAACCTACGACACCACCTACGACAACCTACAACAGCAAAAATTGTCCCCATTGTCGCCGAAAAAACTTCAACATGTTGAAAATTTTGCCACAGTCGCCCAAAAAAACCCCCTAAGTGGGACAGGCCCATTAGATTTTTTTCTCCATGAAACCCTCAACCAGAACGCTCTCCATTGTGAGAACTCTGCCTGTATTTACAGAAGTTCAGATGTAAAGTTACTGTCCAAGCAAACGATTGCAATTTGCAATTCTGGTCCCTAAATGAACCTTTGGCGTTCATCTCTTGTCGCCTGGTACAACGTTTTCCAGACACGATCACTTTCAGGAGGGACGGGCCATCTGCTCTCTGATACCAGCTGGTGCCACCTCACCTAGTTGCAAGATCACGCAATCTATCTCAGTCCACATCAACCCACTGCACGGCACTGCACATGCTTGCTGCATCACTGATAGTCCGCGCAACACGTACCCAGTCACATCCCGCATTCCCTGACTCACGGTGAACAACGCTGCCGCACGTCGCATTCTTGTAGATCCTTCAATGCAGCAATATGTTCTGGCAATCACCAGAAGCATTGTCGCAAACATTGCCAGCAACCCCCATGAGATTACAACAGTGATTTAAGATGTAATCGAGGAAATATGTTTGGAGGAGCCTTTTATAAGATTATAAAGCAAATTAGAAATGTTTTGGGAGGGAGTTTCAGACTTTATGGCCATACTAGATGGATTACAATGGGAGGGGAAGGTTTAAATGGTCCGAATTAGTGAAGGCAAGTGGAGATTAAAGAGACATTGAGGGGGGAGGGGGTGAGGACGGTATCAATACGAGAATGAAAGTATTAAAATGGTGGCGTTGCCTAAGTTCGGAGAATAGAGCATGATAACATCACCCCAGCTGAAGATATCTCAGTGAGAAAACTTTCATGGCAAGAGTGAAGAGTGTTTTATCGTCATATGTCCCGAAATGGAACAATGAAATTCTTACTTGCAGCAACACAACATGGGAGCACAAACGTTTAAGAGTCAAGAGAGAAAAGTGTTTTATTGTCATATTATGTAGTTGCTGTCGATGTGAGAGGGAGAGGACACAGAGGCTGGGCAGGTTGGTGGGATGCAGGGAGAGGGTGAGGAAATGCTCACTACATTTGAGACATCCACTGGCACAGCAGATATCCCAAGCCACTGTAGTGTTTTGAAACCACATTACCCTTAGTCCACCAAACAACAGACAGTCCTAGGACAGCTCGGCATGAGCTCCTTGGCGCCGACCTGTAGGGGGTATGGCTGCCTAGCCTGCAGCTGTCTGTTTTTCATTTCTTTTTTCTTATTTTTAGTTAGTTTAGTGTTTTGTTTTTAAGGAGTTCTAGCTTTTTTATGTGTGGGAAGGGGGGGGGGGGGGGAAGGGGGAAACTAATTTTCAGGGTCCCTACCTGGTCGGAGATGCAGCTTTTCTCCGGGCTGCACTTTCGACCCGTCCTCGCGGCCTACCAGCGGGCCTGGAGCGGTATTTCCTGAGGGGACCGCCCGGAGCATCGGCGGCGGCGGCTGCGGAGCTGCGGGTCCGAGGAGCGAGGGGACCGCCCGGAGCCTCGGCATCGGCATCAGCGGCACCGGCATCGGCGGCAGCGGAGGTGCGGGTCCGAGGTGCGAGGGGACCGCCCGGAGCCTAGGCATCGGCGGCGGAGCTGCGGGTGTGAGGACGATGGTGCAGCGCTGGAGCGCCATTGCGGGGCGGGCGGTGCCTTGCCTGGGTCGCCGCGCTGGAACTCTGGTGAGCTGGGACCGGCGTTTAAAACATCGCGGAGCTGCGGGCGGCGGCACTGAACTTTACATCGGGAGCCTGGGATCTCGCGACGAGATCGCCAGTTGAGCTCCATTCGGCGCGGCCTTGTCGGCTCCGGAAGCCACGGTCTCGAGTAGGGAGGCGGCCGTTCCAGGGTTCCCATGCCGCTGAGAGGACTCTCCCGACGCCGGAACATCATCACCCGGCGAGGACGGCCTGGAACATCGGGCCTCCGTAGAGGCAACTGTGGAGGCCTCAATAGGCCCGACTATGGGTGGACATGGGGATGGGACTGGACTTTGTGCCTTCCCCCATAATGGGAACCATTGTGGGGGGATGTTTTTATGTTAAAGCTATTTATTATTGTTATGTTTGTATTATTTTTTATGTGCTGCATTGGCAAAAGGAATTTCACTACATCTAGGTGTATGTGACAATAAACCAACCTTTGAACCTTTGAACCTTTGAGTTCCTGTGCCATACTCGGCTGCAGCATTACCACAGGGAATGTCCATGGGCTCAGAGAGTCTTATAGTATACAGAATGGAAAAAGACCCTTCAGCCCAACATGCCCATGCCGACCAACATGCCCCAGCTACACTAGTCCCACCTGCCTGTGTTTGGCCCATATCCCTCCAAATCTGTCCGACTCATATACATGACTAAAACATTATGAACATACCTGCATCAACTACCTTCTCCGACAGCTCATTCCATACAAATGTTACACCTCTGGTTCCTATTAAATCTTTCACCCTTCATCTTAAACCTATGTTCTCTGGTTCTCGATTCCCATACTCTGGGTAAAAGACTCTGGGCATTTACCCGATTTATTCCTCTCGTGATTTTGTACACCTCTATAAGATCACCCCTCATCCCACTGTGCTGCAAGGAATATAGAGTCCTAGACTGCTCAACCTCTCCCTATAGCTTGAGTCCTGGCAACGTCCTTGTAAAATCTTCTCTGCTAC